>NW_004949097.1:0-3858 GCF_000317375.1 Microtus ochrogaster
GATAAGTATGTGCTATGACTGGAAAACATGAACATTTGGGGACCCTTATTTATCACATGCAATGTCTCCGGAGACAAAATGGCAATAATGCAGAAGAAGAATAGGTTGACATAGGGAAAGTTGTCCATTGTTAAGGACATTTTATGAACTCTCTGCATCTGCAAGGGGTTCCTGCTCTGGTTTTTGGGCCCTAGAATGAAATTTGACTTGTACATTACATCCACACATGGAACCCCGACAGCAGAGAAGAACAAAATGAGATCCAACAAATTCGCTAAATGCCTGAAAACAATTTGTCATTTCTTTTTAAATCAAAGACAGCTGCATAGTTAACGAGGAAAATAGCAAAGAGAACACAAGGAAAGACAAATATTTCTCCATATGATTTACGATTGTGTAATTAATTGTAGACAGGAACACTGAGAAATAAGGGAACCACAGACCCTCTCACAACCGAAGAGTCAGCGTTAAGAAACTTTTGGTTTCTGCCTCATCTCACAGTGCTCATTTCTGGATGGGAGGCAGACAAATTTCTGCTGCTGTTAAGGAAGCTTGGTCTCTCTATCATTCATTTGGTTGAGTTCAGTCATGATCCCCAGCAATAACATTGGGAAATAAGTTTCTATCTTTAGGGAAACTAATATTCACTCATTCCTAAGACAGAAATATGATAAGATGACACTGAAACACAGACAATTAAGCAGCCTGGAAGGAAGATGGATTGGGCTTTACCTGCAGGGGCAGCAGTAGGAGCCTCAGTTGCGACCTCTAGGGATAAAGCAAAGGATGACGTGAAAATAGCTTACAGATTTCCTGCCGGAAAATGTGACTTCCAGTCTCAAGCTTCTGAGTACCACTGAGCTCATCAGGCAGCCGTGAGACATTTGTGAAAGGGTCTGGGATGCGTGAGCATGTGCAGATTCCCTGTGCTGTTACCCACACGCTCTAAATGTAGAATCTTTATTGTCCTCCCTGCACTTCAACAAAACACACTACCCCCTTTTCTTAAGTGTGCTGCATATTTCCAAGTCGCATTGAGAACATGCCTCACCAGTTTGTTTCTTCATTAAGTCTTAGTGTTCTCAAGAGGTAAATCAAGGAGTACACATCATGCAAAGTTACATGCACTGGCTGAAGCATATTAAAATTCAGAACGAGGATCAGAGTAAACTCTGTAGACTGGGCTATGACGCTCGTACTTCAGTATCTATAGCATTGAATTTATTCCATAATTCTCTAATCTTGAACTGATCCCTGTGTTCGCATCTACATCATGTGTCTGGCATATTCTGTGCAGCAAGGCTAGCTCCTCCCAACATTCACTCTGATTATCAGAGTGTACGTATAAATCTCCACCATTTCTATGCCTCTTTAGGGCCATAGAGTAGTTTTCTAAACACGAAATGGAATACCTTGATCCTCTCTTATAGTATTTTCTGGTCTCAGATTGAATATTTAATAAAAGAAAAAAAAGAATGTGTTGTGTGCTGAGGATAAAACTGTTCTAACCTTTATCACAGGCATTCCCTTCAGCTGTCTTTTTTCTCACTTGATTCTGTCCTCATACCCCTCTTTTCTAGTCTCTTTTCTCCCTTTTTTCTCTTGAAAGTCTCCAGCTCCCTCCCTATAATAAATAGTTCATACCTTCACTGGGGGTCTGAGCCGAGCTCAGGACCAGCAAGGTCGCTGTGAACAGAATTGCCAGCATCTTGGAGGAGGCTCTGGAGCTGTTCTCAAGTGAGTGATGGGACAAGTCCGTTCCCTTTATAAAACAGAGGCCAACAATGGAATCTTTGATCAACAATTGAAGACCTAGCTCCACTATTTCTTTTTGGGACTTTAGCCAAGCAGGATGGAGTGTGGAAGAGATGTCAACACGTCCTATCTAGAAGCAATAACACGTAATGAGGTGATGTGGTTGAAGGAACATTGTCTCTTTGCAGACAAGTAATATTCCATTATATATGTACCATTTTGTAGTGGTAAGACATAGGTGGTTTCCCTTCCTAACTATTCTGAAGAGATTGGCAATGAACATGGTTAGCAAGTATCTGTGAAGTAGGATATTGGCCTTTAGACATATCCCAACATATATGCGTATGTGATTTAGCTGGGTCATAGATCGTGTACATTTAGGTTTTTCCATTCTGATTGCTGTAGACTGCACTCACAAAGGTGGATGACGGGTTTCCTAATCCAAACATCCTCTCAAGAGTTCGTTGTCAGCTGTTTTCTTGTTCTAAGCCATTCTGTCTGGTGTGAAATGAAATCTCCAAGTACTTTTACTTTGAAATTCTATAGCTTCTAAGAATGTTGAACAATTTTTGTCAACATTTTTATTTCTCCTTCCTGAATCTTTTCTGTAGATCTCTTGCCCATTTCATTTGATCTACTTGCTTTCTTGATTGGTTATTGGGTTGTTTGAGTTCCCTGTATATTCTGCATAGTATTCTGCTCACAGAAGTATAACTGGCAAAGATCCAAAGCGTGTGGCCTTCATTTACTTGATTATTTCATTTGCTATACAGATTTCTAGTTTTATGAGATCCAGTTCATCAATTATTATCCTTAACTCATGTGTGGATGGAACCATATTCAGAAAGTCCTTTCCTTTACCTGTAACCCAAAGGACACTGTATGTTTTCTTCTAGTAGTTTCAGGATTCAGGTTTGCATTAAGATTTTGATGAATTTGCAGCTGTTCTGTTCAGGGTGACAAATATGGGTCTAATTTCATTCCTCTACAAGTGGACATTATTTTGCCATCACCATTTGATGAAGATGCTGTCTTTCCTCCATTGTGTATGCTTATCACTTTTATCAAATAGCACATGGCTGTAGCCTTGCACACTCCTGTGTGGGTCTCCTGTTTCATTCCATTGACCATGTGTTTGTTTTCACTAGTACCATACAGTTTTTATTCTCATAGCTGTGTGTCATAGCTTGGAATGTGAAAATATAAACCCCCCAGCATTATTATTTTCTCAGAAAACTATCTGCGGTGTCTTGTAATTTCATATAAATTTTAGTATAATTTTTTATTTTTGTTAAGATTCTCATGGGTATTTTGGTTGAAATTATATTGAATCTCTAAATTTTGTTAGAATAGGCATTTATACAATGTTAATCATGCCAAACCATGATGTTGGAAGACCTTTCCATCTTCCAGTACATTTTTTAATCTCTTTCCTTCTGAGGTGTGATGTCTTCAATGGCAAAAAATTTCACAACTTAAATTTTTTCCCCATCGATAGCTTTTGATGCTACTATGAATAGGATTGTGTCCATGTTTGTTTTTTCTCTTTGTTTGTTAGTAATTTATGGAAAGGATGTTATTTTTTTCTAAGTTGATTTTGTATCCTGTCACTAAGGTGAAAGTGCTAATACTTTTAGAAGTTTTAGCAGGTAAATGTATAGGCCTAGAAAATATTATGCTGCTGAGGTGACCCACACAAATATTACACATTCTCTTTTGACTGCAGATCACAGTTCTGAATCTTCAGATGTGAATAAACAGAACCTGAAGTTAACACAACAACCAGGGAAGTAAAATGCCCAAAATACATAGTGGAGGAGAAGGAGTTCTACAGTAGGATAATGGTGCTATTAGGGGGAATGGGAAAAATGGTGAGACTTTAACTAGTAAGAAAGGAAAGTTACATTATTATTATTATTATTATTATTGTTATTATTATTATTATTTACCAATCCCTGGTTTACTTCCATCCTCTACTCCTGCTCCCACCACCTTTTTCCCATCCACTGCTCAGAGAGGTTAAGGCCTCCCCTAGGAAGTCAACAAGGACTATCCCATCACCTCATTCAGATAGGACCATTTAAACAGAAAGCATTCTGTGTG
>NW_004949097.1:5093-6583 GCF_000317375.1 Microtus ochrogaster
GGGCATCTGTCTTCAACCTACAGGCCTATAGTATCTAGCAGACTTTTCCATGAAGCAGGAAATCTCAAAGATAGTTCCACCAATATTGGCAGTTTGTCAGTCACTTTCTTCTGTGTCTTGCAGACTCTTTCTATTTTTTCATGAAGTGGGAACCCCAATGGATTGTCTCACCGTTAGGCAAGTTCAACAGTCATTTCTCTGTGGGCCCTGCATGTCCACTTCACATAGCACACCATCAAGAAGTCCAGGCAAGAGCCCAAAGAGCTAACCAACTCCATAAGGAGCCTCTTCAATGCCCATCTTCTTTTTGAAGTAGATTGGTGCTCCCAGAAACAGAGGTGTCTCACTTTCATGAAAAGTCCTATATTCTTAAATCACTTTAAATGCCATATTCTTTAGTCTTTGAAAGATTTAAAGAACTGCTATCCATCGGAAATACATCTCTGTACATCTAGAAAAATCTAACTAATATGACTACAAGCATGACTATTATAGATGACTCTCTATTTACCAATATTTCTTAATTATACATTACTTTTTTAAATGAGCTGCACAATCATAATACCTTAATCAATGGTAGAAATATATATATATATAATAACAAAATTGACTTTAAATTTGTATCAATAAACCAAGATCCATACCCATGTAAATCTCTACAGCATATCCCTTTTTAAATATAAACAAACATTTATAGACTATAATTGGGAATATGGGCATAGTTTCTCTATAAACTGCTTCGTCTTTTTGTTTGTGAAAGTAATTTTTGGGGGTGTTTACAGAGACCTTTCAGGTGATCTTGGTTCATCAAACCACATTTGTCTGGAAGGATTCCATAGGTTCTCATCCCTTTGGAAACAAAAGAACCTCTTTTCCAAAGCAACATATCCTTAGACCCATATTTTGAAGACAAAATGACTTTAAAGTATATATGTTGGCAACTTAGCTCCTTCACAGTCAAAAACACAACGGTATACATGATCCAGACTCTATATGTACATTCCATCTTTATGTGGCTTGTTTTCCTTACTCTATTACATTTTCTACAAGTTTAATATTTAATTTATTACCTTTACACCTTTAATCTATTACTGTCCGTACCCTTTGATATTACATTTACTGTCTCTTTACTCGTTTTCTTCTCTCTCCCAAGCCTGTGTACATTTTTTTAAACACTGTGTGTCATTTAGAAGTCTTTTAGGTCTGAATCTGCCTTATTGTACATCTGTAATTCTCTCTGTACAGGAGCACTTCTTAAAATGCTAAGCAGAGACTAAGACTGCTTTTTCTTTTGGCTCTGCCCAGTCCACCATGATGGGGTGGAGGTCTGTTTTGCACAAGCCATGCTCACAGCTCCATTTTCAGGCACACAGTGGGTCTATGTCGCCATTAAGCAAGTTGTGGCAGTCTTCTCACAAACCCCATTTAAATGTTTTTATTCTGCTACTGCTGACTCAGTAAACCTCTTTTAAAGGAGCTGAAGTATTCTG
>NW_004949097.1:6713-8938 GCF_000317375.1 Microtus ochrogaster
ATTTGTTGCAAGAGGCTACTGGTTTGTCCCAGCCACACAGAACTGAAATAACCACAGAGAAACTGTATTAATTAAAACACTGCTTGGCCCATTAGCTCTAGCTTTATATTGGCTAACTCATACATCTTAATTTTACCCATATCCATTAATCTGTGCATCACCACAAGGTTGTGGCATATCAGCAAAGTTTCAGCATGTCTGTCTCCATGACAGCTGCATAGCCTCTTTTGGCACTACCTCCATTCTCCCAGCATTCAGCTTAATTTTCCCAGCCTAACTAAGTTCTACTTTGCTATAGGCCAAGCCAGTTCCTTTATTCATTAACCAATATAAGCAACACTTAGAAGAATTTCCCATGCCAAAGTTATCATATGTGAGGGACTTTGGATAAAGATAAGGCATCTTGGGTCATGTGGTGAAAATCTCTAAGAAGTCTTGCTTAACCACTGTGGATCATCGAGTCTGGGACTCTGCCTATGGAGGTCAAAGGGTTCAGAGATCATTAAAGGAAGGCCTAAAAAATCGTGCTGGCCAATGATGATGCAGCCCATGAAGACAGTCAATGATAATACAATTTCCCTATATCATAATGGGTGTATACCATGCAGGGGAGATACTAGGATCTGACAAAACTACTCCAGTTATGACTTCATAGTTCTCCCTAGGCTTACAGGTTTTGAGGGAGACAGACAAGTGACTTAGTCCTGGCAGCCCCTTATATATAAACCAGGGCACTGGCTGGTTTCTCCAGATACTAAATAGGAAGTGAGAATGACCTGATGGATCTTCAGTGGGAGGTTTAGAAAGTGGGAATGGTAGAGAGAAACAGCAGAGGGAAGAAGCAGGCTGAGTGTCTCATACTGTGAAAGCAGAAGTCCTGGTGGAATCCAACCTTGACCTTAATGTGATACATCAAAAAACAGAGGGGTAGCTTCTTCCAAATGTTACTACCTCAGATCTCTTGCCTGACCTTCCTCAGTAACAGCAATGAGTGAAGAGGGTAATGTATTATGAAAGAAAAATATCACCTCAGAACTTGATGGACACAGGGAAATCAGACTACGGAAGAGCTGGCAAGTAAAAGTCTTAGGGAAGAAAATGGGAGGAATGAATGGGCCAATGACAACTTGATGTTTGATGCCAAAAACATTTTTTTCTTTGATTTTATAATATTTAATGCAGTTACTTATTTATGGAATATTTATTTTATTAGTTGAGAAGTCCATGCATATATGTATAATGGGTTTCGATCTAATCTATTCTTTTTTCCTCCTCTCTTAATTTCTTAGCTCTGCAGTCAACTGGTATTTTTTTCATAATTTTATGTCTTCTTTCTTGAAACATATTGGGTTCACCTGTATGTTCACTGGTGTAGGGCTAAATTATTTAGCTTAAGATGGTGATGCCCAGTTATAGCCATTTTTCTGAAAAGAACGTAATTTTTATCTTTTTCTTATGCTTTTTACTTAGTATTTTTATCATACAAAGAAATGACTTGTCTTATGATATATTCATCTATACTATCTTCCTCCATTCCTTCTAATACCAATCTTCTTCTAAACTTACTTACTTATGAATACATGTGTTTGTGTGTGTACAAGTGTGTATGTGCATGTCTGTGTGTCATTATGGCTTATTTGTGCTACCCAAATATTCTTGGATATGTAGCCTTCCAACAGAGCATGGTAAATTACCAAGACTAATATTCTTAAAGAAAACTGACCCTTTCTCTCCCAGAAGTTAAGTGTTGCCAATAGCTCTAAAAGTAAGGGCTGGAATTTCATACCTATTTCCTCTGTCCCATGCTAGGATATCATTCAGTAATTCTCTGGATTTTACTGGAATTTGATGCAATGCCTCCTTTCATTTTTAATTTTATTAATTATGTCTTCTTGTTTGTTGATGTTGTTCTTTGCTTGATAGCTTGTTCCAGGACAGGCTCCAAAGATACAAAGAAATCCAGTCTCAAAAAAACAAAAAAAAAGAATTTTCATCATTGATGACAACAAATACTGGCATAGATATTGGCTAAGAGAAACATATACTGCTTGTGGGAGTGTAAACTGGTATAACCATTTTTGAAATAAATATGGAAGGGCCATTAAAAACTAGATATATGTCTACTATATGACCCAACTATATCACTCCAGGCATATAACCAGAGGAAAACACAGGTTACTAAAGAGACAATTTCACATCCATGTTTTTGCTCCTCCAGTCACAAT
>NW_004949097.1:39564-45463 GCF_000317375.1 Microtus ochrogaster
CTCCGCCGGTGACTAGGCTCCCTTCCTGGTTGCGCAGAGGGCTGACGGTGATCTGTAAGTTTTTTCCCCTTTAAATAAATACCACCCTATTAATCATAATTCCAAACTGCTGTGGCATTGTTTGTGACTTACGCCTTCACAGGTCTGTAGATGGTTTTGTCACTAAGCAAATGTTACACAATGAGTTTATAGTAACTAAAATGACTCTCTAATAAAGCTTATCATTTGTGTGTGTATGTGTCCGTGTGTATATTTGTATGTGTATCTGTGTGTGTACATCTGTGTGTATCTGTGTGTATATCTGTGTCTGTGTGTGCATCTGTGTATTTCTGTGTGTGTATCTATGTGTGTATATCTCTCTGTGTGTGTGCATCTGTGTATCTCTCTCTCTCTCTCTCTTTCTGTGTGTGTGTGTGTGTGTGTGTGTGTGTGTGTGTGTGTGTGTGTTTGAAGCTTTCCTTTCCAAGACTGAATTTATAATATCCATCAGGCAGGGACACACAGTCACCCTTATTCATACAATCAAGGCTATAAAACTTTAATATAAAAAGAAGACAGTATGCTGTCTGATACCGTCATAGGAATCTTTCTGGAATAAGCACTCTGACACCAACAGGGTGGTAGAGAAGGAGATGTCCCCAATGGACTAAAACCAGGACAGCTCCTGAAAGGCTTTGATCCGGGTTTAGTTAGTGTTTTTATTTTATATTTTAAAACCACAAGGTGGGGCAGGCAAGCAAGCAGGACTTTACAGATGCCTCAGGGGCAGTCAGCAGGTTGTTAATGGCAACAGCCCTTGGTTTTAGCTAATTTTTTTAAGTCATTTTGTTTTAGGTAGCTAATGCTTGACAAATAGGTGGTACAAGCAATAAATAAGCATTTAATAATTGGATTTTTACCTTTTTTAACCTTATGATGCCTTATAAATTTGTCTTAGAAATGAGTCAGTGTTCCTATTGCATCTCCTATGCTGTACTCTACTGGATTTCATTTGTACCTCTAATCTTAATCTTTTTAATAACTTTTTGGCATTTTTATACTATTTTGACTGACTAGCATAAAAATAGCATTTTTATTTAAAATCACATTTTTTGGTTGGTTTGTTTTTTGGTTTGGGGTTTGTTTGGGGGGATTTTTGGTGTTTGTTTTGTAGTATAATGCTGTAGGATTTGGGGAAATATGAGGGCCCACAGATGTGAGTCCTGTTCCACCTTGACTGAAGGTCAGAGAGTCTGAGCTTATTTTTGTTCTTTCAAAGTTATTGACAACAGATATGGTTACAAACAAGAGATTCTGACCTGGGGTGTGGTTAATTAGTATTTTGGATATAGTTTACTGTATTTGTAAGGTACCAAGCCACATGGTAGAACATAGATAAAAAATATGGATTAATTTAACAAGCCTAAGATATCAACAGAACATTTATAATTAATATTAAGTCTCTGTGGTTATTTGGGAGCTGGCTGGTGAGACAGAGCTGACTGGTGGTCCTGATGAAAAACCAACTCCTACACTCTATGGTCAGTTTTTATATTGTTTCTCCTTGGTTCCCCTAACCAAAGGCCTATAGTGATATATTATTTGTATTTTAATAAATAAATCTTTTTTTGTGTATGTAGTTTTTTGAGAGAGGCTTTCTCTGTAGCTTTGGAGCCTGTCCTAGAACTAGCTCTTATAGGCCAGGCTGGCCTCTAACTCACAGAGATCCACCTGCCTCTGCCTCCCAAGTGCTGGGATTAAAGGCATGCGCTACCACTGCCCGGTTTTAATAAATAAATCTTTCCTGAAACCAGAAAAGCAAAGCAGCTAAGCCACTAGAGAAGTCTTACCTCTACCAAGGCTGGGCAATCACAAACTAAGCAGACTAAATTTCTCTCTCCTCACATTTTATATTCCCTCTAGTGTTGGGATTAAAGGAGTGTGACTCCCGAGGACTGGGATTAAAGGTGTGAGCCACCACCACCTGAATTTATTTCTGCATTGATCTTGTGTAGCCCAGGGTAGCCTTGAACCCACAGAGATCCTTCTGTCTCTGTCTCCCAAGTCCTGGGATTAAAGGTGTGTGTCACTGTTATCTGACTTCTAGTGGCTTTAGCTTTCTCTCTGGTCTCCAGGCAAGATTTATTTATTAAAATACAAATAATATTCCACTACAAAGGCCCATTATGGCCTTAATTCCCTGTCCCTCTGTGGGAGCTCCCTTTCCAGCCCCTCTTTCATGGCATCCAATGTTTAAGAGAAGATTAAAGGGCTGTCACGAGTGGGGCCATCTCCAAAAGGAATCAGTCTTCTTACCAGTGTGGGAAGTTCTATCACATCACAATGAGGTCCGAGGGATGATCTGTGGCTGGTCTATTCCTCTGTAGAAGCTGACCTGATGACTAGGATGGTATCATGCAAGTGAGTTTCAAGTTAATTCTCTGGGTAAGTGGGAAAAACTTCTATCCAGCCTGGAAAAAATTGCTCATTATAACCAGCAAGTATGGGACCCTCTGCTAGATTGACTACAAAGTCCACTTGTAGAAGTCTAAATGGGTTGGATCCATGTTTTGTGTCAGCATGGGGCTTGGGTCCCTGCTTCAGACTGTTCTAAGCATACTGCAAACAGACTTTGCTGGCTTGTTGGGTCAATGTTAGCAACCCCAGGACCACCAAATATCTTTTCAACAATTCTTGTAAGGCTGTCTTTTTTTTTTTTTAAGATGGGTTGTTTTATGAGCTAACCTGGGAGCTGTCATCTCTGGAATTATTATTTTTTTTATTTGCGATAATCAGCCAGTGCTCTTGATTTTTAGTAGCCTTGTTTGCTTTTGTTGTTTTTGTTTGCTTGTTTGCTTGTTTGTTTATGTAAGAGGAAGTCTAGGAACACCAGGAATGCAAAACATACCTCCTGGGGGTAATGGAACGGGAGTACCAGGCTGTCTTTACAGAGGCCAGCCTATTTGGATGCCTGGTTTATCATTTGGTTTTCCTACCTACTCAGTCTTGAAGGAGATCTCACTTCAAGTGGACCAGGAATCCTTTTGGAATGTGCCATTGACAGAGATGAGGGTGAAGGAGAGGAGATGTCACTGTGGATGGAACCCTTTCAAAATCTACCCAATCCCTGTTGACTGAATGATATATTAGGACTTCCACACTTATCCCCAACACCAAAGGAGCCTGCTTCCTGAGAGCTTATGCGTGAACTGGCCAAACAAACACCCAACACGGAAGACCTTAGAAACACAAAACAACTTAAATCCCAGGGCTTTGCACACAGCAGGTATTCAAGGAAAGTTCTCTCTCAGGTGGACCTCTGGAGGCCTCTCCTTTCCCTCTGCTTTGGTCACCTGATATTTTGGTTTTGTGTGTTTGGTTGTAACTGGTTCTGTGGGATTATTTTTAAGTCTGTATAAATCAGTGTGCAGCTAAATTAAATTAAAATCTAGATTAGGCTGTTTGTTGAGGTCCTCTTGCCTTTCATTTTAAGGGCCATCTGATGAAAGAGAGAAAAAGAAAAGACTGGTTGAATCGATATCTCTTCCTCCCTTCCCCTCCACCCCATTTCTTCCCTCTCCCTCTCTCTCTCTCTCTCTCTCCCTCTCCCTCCCTCTCTCTCTCTCTCTCTCTTTGTTGTTTGAAACAACCAAAGGGTCTGAACTGGTCTTAAACTCCTAACTCTCCTGCCTCTATCTCTCGTGGGTTAAGACAACTAGATCTCTCCTGGACTAAGACAACAAGCATGGGGGAGTGTACTCAGAAGCCGCCACACCTGGCTCCTCCGGTCACCTTAGGGCACATTTTAATTAATTTTGAAAAGCAATGTTTAGAAAACACTTGAAGTAAGACCTGGATTTGATTCCTAGCACTGGGGGAGGACAGTGCATAATAGGTTACTGAGTCTTTAGAAGACAAAGAAGAAAGAATTGAAAATTCTAGCCAGTTTAGATGAGACCATGAAAGAAAATACTAAAAGGAAAAAGGGAGAGAAGAGGAAGAAGGAGCTAAAAGGGGAAATGGCATGGGGAGATGAAAGGAGGAGGAGAAAGAAGAGAAAAGGGAAAGTCGGGAGAGAGGAGGTCCTGGGGGGCAGGGAGAGAATTAGGCCATACTAGAGTGATTCTGTGAATTTATTTTTAAGATTTTATCAGCATGTACTAATTACACGTAGAAACGGGGTCCATATTTTTTCATATCTGAACACTCTTCTCTCTCCCTTTTCTCTTCCGAGCAAACACCTCCCTTCTATATTTTATGTCCTTGTGTGTATGACCCCACGAGTCTTCAGTACCCCTACCCCTACCTGCACGTCCTTGCCGCCCTTAGTGGCAGCAAGTCATTCACACAGCGAGCTTTGCCACCCAGAGCATTGATAAGCAGCCCATCACTAACAAGGCTGTCCCTGTGGAAGGAGCAGTCCTCCCGCTGGCTCAGGATGAAGACGAGAAGGTAACTGTGCTCCCAGAGCAAATCAGCCACTAAAGACCTACTTGCCAAGGGTCTAAGGGACTGGAATTTTCTACCACTCATGTTTAAACTAAAGCTGCTTCTCTCCCCACAACCCTTTAGGAGTTTCTCCCGCTGATACCCTCAGCCAGCATCCCCCAGTTCTTCCACACTCTGCTAGCTTTTATCCCTGAGTCTGTTCCACAGCCTCCTGGCCTGGCTCCCCCACCACACCCCTGCCTTCCTTCCTCTTTCTCCCACAGACCTTTGGACAACACTCCTGCCATTGGCTTTTCCAGCATCTGTGCCTGTTCTCATGTCCAGCTGAGTTACAGGCAACATGGCTTCTTTGATAACTAGAACATAGAGAGAGCAACTTTTTTCTAAAGAAGGAATTGTGTTTGCCTCTGCAGCCACTTATAACCTTTCAGAGGTTCACTCCCTCCCTCAGAATAACCAGTAAATCTGGCAGCTCCACCGAACTCATTCCTGGGCACTGAATCCTTTCAAATCTCTGCCCTTGCTGATCACTGCACCAGGCCCAGAAACATACAACTCAGCCAGAGTCACACTGAAACCCTTTCTGGTTTTCCATGGCACCCACCCCTTGCCTTCCTTGGGCTGATCACTTCCTCCTTTGCCAGCATCTGTTAAGAAGTCACTCTGCCTGAGAACTGTTGCGCCATCCTGTAAGCCCAGCACTCGGGAGATAGGCAGGAAGGTCACAAGTTCAAGGATACCCTCAGCTGCTTGGTAGGTTCGAGACAAGCTTGAGATATAAGAGACCCTATCTCCTGGCCCACCAAGACAGGGCCATGAGTCTGCCTAGGTACAGGTCATCCACATACTTATTTGTTTCAACCCACAGACTGCAAACTCCCCTTTAAAACTCTACCACCAGCAACTGGGCACTATGTGTTGTTACAATTTTTTGAATAATTGAAACACCCGGTGTGGGCAGTGGAGCATTCTGCTGTACTTTGTAAGGTCTCTGATGCTTATTAACTTCTTGGAGGGATTGGTCTGTTTTCCATCATGTTGATCCTTCACCCTGTTCCCAGCCCTGCTCACCAACTGTCTCCACTGTCTCTTATGAATACAAAAAAAGGCTTTCTTAACTCCTGCCCGTTTTCTGTTTTTCTATTAACTTAAAGCCTCATAAAAGTAGTTTTCATTTTAAACATTCATTTAAAATATTTAAACAATATTGTAAAAATGTTTATGGTATTAAAAATATCTGGTAGCCGGTGCATACCTTTAATCCTAGCACTCAGGAGGTTCTGTGAGATCAAGGCCAGGCTGGTCTATAAGAACTAGTTCCAGGACAGGCTCCAAAGCTACAGAGAAAATTGTTACTTAGAAACTAGAAGCAGGAGGATTGCAAATAAAAAGTAGCCTGGGGCCGGGCGGTGGTGGCACACGCCTTTAATCCCAGCACTCGGGAGGCAGAGGCAGGTGGATCTCTGTGAGT
>NW_004949097.1:52395-81414 GCF_000317375.1 Microtus ochrogaster
AAAAAAAAAAAAAAAAGTAGCCTGGGGTTAGAATGTAGTTCAATAATATGTTTGCCTAGCATGTACAAGTGCCCTATGACACAGAATAAAAATATGTCTTAAATCTACCACTTGGGGTGCTGGGGAAATGGCTCAGCAGTTAAGAGCACTATTGCTCTTCCAGATAGTTTGGATTTGATACCCAGGATCCACATTGTGTCTCAAAATCATCTAGAACCCTAGTCCCAAGGGATCTGACATCCACTTCTGGCCTCCACAGGCACCAGGCATACACATTATACAGACGTACATGCAGGGGGAAAAAAGAACTGCACACATATAATGGTAATAATAATAATAAATCATTTTGGGGTTCTGATTTTGGTTTGGGGTGTCTGTTTTCTTGTTTGGGAACCTCCCACTTTGTGAATTCCAAAGATCAAACTCAGGCATCAGGCTTGGCTGCAAACACTTTAACCCTCTGGGTCTCCTTATCAGCCCTGGTTTGTTTGAGATTTTGTTTTGTTTTTTATTTGTTTTGTTTTGTTTTGAGACAGGGTCTCTCTATGCAAGTTCATGACAATCCATCTGCCTCGGCCTCTTGAGTGTTGGGATCATAGGAAGGAAACTACAGCTGGTGAAATCTATCATTTTTAAGTGCACAACTCAACAATGTTAGCAAGTTCACGATGCTATCTATAACATAAGTCATCCTCCCTTCTCCCAGCAACCCCTTCCAATTCCTATGTTTTGCTTACTGTTTTAGATAACTCATATAGTAGGATCCCACTGTATTTGTTTCTCTGTTAATTGTTTCTAAATTTTACTTAGCACAGTGTACTCAAGGATTATCTATGAGATTGCTTGTAGTATGATTTCTTTTTTTTTTCTTGCAACAATTGTGAGTTGAGCCTGCCACCTTATATATACCAGGCTATATATATACATAAACAATGACCAGGCTATAGTTATAACTCTCCTTTTACCTTTTTATTTTGAAGCAGGGTCTTCTTGGTTTGCGCAGGCTGGCTTTGCAACCACTCTGTAGCCACAGCAGGCCTAGAACTTGTAATCCCCTTGCCTCAACGTCCTAAGTAACTGGTTTTCCTCTTTAAAAGCTGTATATGTTATATATGCCAAATGTCTTTATCTGGTCATCTGAGCTGCTTCTGCATCTTGGCTGCTGTGGAAAGTACTCCACTGAACAGGCATACACATACATCTCTTCAAGATCTGCTTGGAAATCTTTTGGATATACTTACAGAATTAAGAGTGCTCGATCATGTGTGCACTAGTTTTTCACTGCTACAACAAAGTGACTGAGACAGGCTACTTTGTAAAGGAAAAAGATTTACTTTGCCTCATGTCTCTAAAGTAACACAGTCCCAATAACCTTTTCTTGGGCTTTTCCAAGGCCCTCTTTGCTATATCACATCATAGTGAGAACACTGTTAATATCTGAGTATCTCTCCTCTGTCTCCACAGAAAACCAGAATTCAAAACTAGGGACTTTGTCCCGATGGTCTAACCGAATCTGTCCACTTTCCAAAGGCACCACCTCTAAACTCAGCCTGAGTCCCCACAGTCTCAGTAGCCATGACAGGCGTACCCTGGGCATTAATTTTACTGCTGCCCAAGGCTGAGAAGCAGAGGATACCTAGCCCACAGCAATAGAATGGCCTGCATTGCATTTTGTGAGGAATGTCCACACTGTTCTCAATAATGGCTATGTCATTTTATAGCCCTAACGTTTGCACACAGAATGCACTTTCTACCCCTTCCCACCAACCCCTGTTACTTCCTGTTACTCAAACAATGCTCCACCAATGGGTACAAGGGACTCCTTCATTGGGATTTTGTTTTGCCTCTTCTTCCATGTGCTTTTTTTTATCATTTATTCATCTTTTTTGAAGAATTGTCATTCAAGTCCTACGTAATTTTGTCTCTATATTTTTAGAATTATTTCTTTCTTTCATGTGTATGTTTTGCCTGCATGTATGTCTATGCACAACATGTATACCAAGTGCCCTCAGAGATCAGAAGAGGACAACAGTTCCACTGGGTCTAGGTCTATTATAGATGGTTGTGAGAGCCACCATATGGGTGCTGGAAGAGCAGCCGTCTCTCTGGGCTCTGAGTCTGTCTTTCTCTGGGTTGTTTACATTGTTATTGCTGAGTTGCTCCGTCCATACGACCATGCACTGCTTATCGATGGGGACCTGTTCCATGAAAGGCACTAACCAGCAAGCAATTTCATCTTTGTGCAAACATCACAGAATGTGATTACCCAGAGTAATCACTAGGTGTCATGATCTTGGGGGACACAATCATGTATGTGTCTATCATAAGGTGTGTAAACACTTGTGTGTGTGCATTGCTTTATCAAATATGTGATTTACAAATATTTCATCATATCCTCCAGCTGTTTTCTCACTTTGCCATTTGTTTCCTTTAACATGTTTTTCTGTGGTCTGTGAGAGAGACAGGCAGGTGAGAAGGTGTGCATGCCAGGGATGAAACCCAGTGCTCTAGGGAAGTTCTACCACTAAGCTAGTTCTAGGTCACTCATGCTCACTCATGCTCACTAATGCTCTACCTCTGAGCTAATGCTAGGTCACTAATGCTTACTTATATCCTGAATATCACCTCCACCTTTTGGTGTTGGAGAACAGTTTCCCAGGCTAGAAAAATGTGTACGTGTATGAGTGTGTGTGTGTGTGTGTGTGAGAGAGAGAGAGAGAGAGAGACAGAGACAGAGACAGAGACAGAGAGAGTGTATGTAAGTGTGTGTATGAAAGAGTATGTAGATATGTTTTCCCAACTTTTGTCTTCTTGGAGAAGAGTTTCTAGACTAGAAAGATTTCCATTTTTTCATATGTATGGGTGTTTTTCCTGCATGCCACTTGCATGTTTGGTGTTCACAGTGGCCAGAAGAGGTCACTTAACTGTAGTGACAGACAGTCCTAAACCATCATATGGATGGATGCTGGGAATTGAACCCAGGTCCTCTAAAAGAGCAGCCTGTGCTCTCAACCACTGAGCTATCTCTCCAGCCACTGGAAAAGACATTTGGACACGTAGGAACAGTGAGTCTTATTGAGAATAATATATATATGGTTGGTTTGGGGTTCTTAAAATTTTAATATAATTACATTTCTCCCTTCCCTTCCCTACAACTCCTGACCCCATTCACCTCTCTCCACTTCCCTTCAAATTCACAGCATCTTTATTCACTAATTGTTATTGCATGCATACATATTTAAATGTATGTTTGTAAATATTTATATACAAATAATACAACCTAAATATAACCCGTGCAATCCAAATAATGTCATTTATATGTATGTTTTCAGGGCTTATCATCAGGCACTGGACACCTGCTCAGCACCTTACTTCCTTCAGTTGCCTATAGTTCTTTCTCTATTTAAGTTTTATGCAAACGCTTTATGCAAAGCTGTCTTAGTACAGCCTTTCCACGCTTGTTAAGCAAAGCTTTGTTGTCAAAGAGCTCCACCTGCTGGTCGTGAATTTACTAAATCAAGTAGAGGCAGGTTAAGTTTAACCAACGGGCTCTGCTGCCACCTGCTGGCTTCTTTTTAAAGTTTTTAGAACACCAGTCACTTTGATTTCATACCTGCTTACTATGATTTCATACCTGCTTACTAAGTCGTAACTATGTAGGAAGAGCTGGAGCTAGGAAAGCAGCTCTCGGGGAGGCCACCTTGAAGGCATGTGGGGGCTAGCAAGGAGGCAGAGGAAGGCTATCGGCAGGGTTTAGTGTACAGCACGAAAGAGAACTGTCTTCACTCACACAGCTGGGAGGTCAGTGCAGACTGGGGTGAGGTGGAGCAGTCAGGAGAGCTTTAGAGTCGGAAACGCCAACGCCTCTCTTGAGGAAGAACTGGCGTAGACATTGAAAGCTGGAGCAGGAGTTAGAAGCAGGAGGGTCAGGCACTGATTTTTAATAACTGAACCTCATGTTTCTATAGGGGGCAATTGTTTAGATATTTATTCGTATGTTTCTATGAGTGTACCCAGGTTTTCTGCAAGAACTGTAAGCACTCTTTAGCATCTCTCCACCCACCCACCATTTTAAATTACATTTTATGAATTCATTGTGGGGAGAGGGTAGGGGTCACCCATGGAGGTCAGAGAACAACTTTTTAGAATCAGCTTCCCCTTCTATCATGTGGACTCCGGGATAGAACTAGGATCCTCGCCTGCTGAGCCAACCCCAGCAAATTTTAAAGCTAAGACAGGCGAGGGCTGGCAGTGTAGTTCAGCCTACAACCTTCATGCTACAGAGAGAGCACATGCTTTGGGTCAAGCCTTTTCAGAAGTTGGCAAATTACAGTCTGCAAGTCATATTCGGGCTATTTATGTACAACCAGGGAGCTACAAATGACTCTTACTGTTTCCTTTGGGAGGTCCGACTGTTGCTTTGTTTTTGTTTAAGTTGTTGTTGTTATTTTGTTTGGTTTTTTTTTTTGGTTTTGTTTTGTTTTGTTTTTTAAGACAGAGTCCTGTAGCCCTGTCTGTCCTGGATTCTTTATATACTGGCTTTGAATTCACAGAGATCCACCTGCTTCTGCCTCCCAAGCACTGAGATTAAAGGTGTGTGACACCACACCCATCTTCTCCATGTTTTTGAAGTTAGAGTTAACTGCCCTTTTTTAAAAATTTTATTTTTTGTTATATGTGTATGAGCATTTTGGCTGCTGCATGTCTATGTGCCACGAGCGAACCTGATGCCCACAGAGAGCAGAAGAGGGCGTTGGATTCCCTGGTCCTGGATGCAGTCACAGACCCTAGTGCTTTACACAAGAGGATCTACATGGAGCAGTGAATGGCATCCTGTAGACCCCTCTCCACACAGCAGGAACCTGTGTAGGAAGTCCCCAGCCTCCAGTAGGCCCCTTCGCCCTGGGCAGACTCGGGGAAGGGAGGACAAGCCCAGACTCTGTTCCTGGGCGTACTGACCTGTGTAAAGTCATCCAGCCCAGCCAGCTCTCCTGTTGGAATCCATGCCTGGAGCTGAGGAGAGGAAAGAAGTCTAAGGAACCTCCCTGACGCCACCAGACTAGACTATTCTGCTTCCAACACCCTCAACTTCACACAGGCCTTTTTCTCCAGATACACGGAAGGCTTTGAATCTCCCAACAGGCTCTCTTGGTTCCCGTTTGTACCCATCCTCTTTGCCATTCCTCTGTGACCTCACGTCACACTTCCGGACATGGGCTTGAGTGGATTTAGAGACCACGTGTTCTGACCTTTCCTAACTATCGGAGTCCACCCCAATTAACATCTCCTTCACACAGACATTGTGGTCCCTCTGCATCTCCATTCAGTTATATTCTGGAACTTTCTTTCAACATTTGTCTGTCTTGTGTTAGCTATGTACCTATTAACCATACCCCCTACATTACCAGCTTAAAACTTGAAAATCTTAAAATATTTGTTGTCCTAAAAATTGAACAATACCATTTATGTTTTCCACACAAAACCCATTTGTCTGCTTTTTACTTGCCTAGTTTATTTAGTAGACACTCATGGGCCATGATCCCAAATATACAGCAGACTGAACATTTCATCACAAAAGCAGCCGTAGTCCTCTGTTGGAGCCCTTTAGATTAAACAGTGCCCAAGTGACATTAACAACCCCATCAATGTCTGATGAAATAAATAGAATCACCACTGACTAGTGAACGCCCTTTGATAATAAATAGAGGTCCCATCTAAAATTCCCCATGGCTGCCAGATCCTTCACAGCTCACTTCTTTTTTTTTCTTTCTTTCTTTTTTTTTTTTTTTTTTTTGGTTTTACGAGACAGGGTTTCTCTGTGGCTTTGGTGCCTGTCCTGGAACTAGCTCTGTAGACCAGGCTGGTCTCGAACTCACAGAGATTCTCCTGCCTCTGCCTCCCGAGTGCTGGGATTAAAGGCATGCGCCACCATTCTGTAGAAAAAAGAAGACCTCAGGAAGCCAGCAGCACAGCACATCCAGCTTCCTACCCTGCCTGTCTTGTTGTCAGTGCCCTTAGCAGGGAACCTGTACTTCCAGGCCTCTTCTGAACAGAATCCATGAGAGAATCACATTGACATTACATAAACTACTGTGGTCACTGGGCTTTTGAGAGTCTGCTCCTGCTGCTGGGGCTTCCAAAGTCCAATCAATAGAAAAGTCTCTACTTTTGATTCCTGCAACACCACTCTCGAAACCACGAGAACTCGGAAGGTACCCATTCCCATTTCCTGTGACCATGGGTGAGCAAGGAGACAGCATAGCTTGTTTGTTAAAGACAGGACACTACTTCCCTGTGGGATGGAAGGCCATTTGTTGGTTCCCAGCTGCTCAGCCCCAAAATAATCACACAGAAACTATATTAATTAAATCACTGCTTGGCCCATTAGCTCTAGCTTAATTTAACCCATTTCTAGAAATCTGTATATTACCACATGACTGTGGCTTACCACGTAAAGTTCCATCCAGCTGCGGCAGGGCTACATGGCTTCTCTTTGACTCCACCTCCTTTTCCCAGCATTCAGTTTAGGTTTTCTTTGCCTACCTAAGTTCTGCTCTATCAGTAGGCCAAGGCAGTTTCTTTATTCACTAATGGTATTCACAGCATACAGAGAGAAATCCCACATCACCTCCCCTTTTCTGTCTAAATAAAAAAGGGTTTAACTTTAACATAGTAAAATTACATATAACAAAACAGGTATCAAGCAAGAATTATAATTATAATATTTATATCTATTTTATCTTTTATTATAGCTAAGGAAAACTATAACTATAAATACAACTATAAATTCTTCAACTCCATCAAAGATTCCAGAAGGATATAATATTACCTAAGAAAACAGGAGGTACATTATAAGCAACTTCCAAAACTCTAGATTTGTCAGAGACATCTTGCTGCCTGGACAGTCACCCAAAGTTTTTCTGTACAATTGGGGCATCCATCTTCAGCCAACAGGCCCATAGTATCCAGCAGACTTTTCCGTGAAGCAGGAAATTTCAAAGACAGTTCCACCTATATTGGCAGTTTGTCAGTCACTTTCTTCTGTGTCCTGCAAAATGTCTAGCAGACTCTTTCATGAAGCAGGAACTCCAAAGGATTGTCTCACCTTTAGGCAAGTTCATTAGTCATTTCTCTGCAGGTCCTGCATGTCCAGTTCATCAAGCAGTCCAGGCAAGAGCAGTTTCTTGCCCAAATGGCTAACCAACTCCAAAAGGAGCCTCTTCGATGTCCATCTTCCTCTTGAAGTAATTGGTGCTGCCAGGAGCAGATGGGTCTCATTGTCCTGAAAAGTCCTAAGTTATTAAAACATTTTAAATGTCATATTCTGAAGGACTCTGAAAGATTATAAGGATACCTATATAACTGAAATTTGTCTCTATAGATCTAGAAAACCTAACTAACATGACTACGAGCTTGACTATTATAGATGATTATCTATTAACCTATATTCCTTAATTATACATTATATTTTTAAATGAGCTGCACAAACACAATACCTTAATCAAGAGTACAATATACATATCCAGTATAACAAAATTGACCTTAAATTTGTATAAATAAACTAAGATTCATACCAATGCAAAATATTCAACTCTATAGCTTATCCCCTTTAAATATAAACAAACATTTATAAACTATATTTGAGAAAATAGGCATAGTTCTTTAGACTACTTCCTGCTGATTAGGGGTGTTGTTAATTAGATCTTTCATGGTGTATATTGTGTTCTAGGTTCATCTCAATCAGCAGTTGGGTGAAACAAATTTTGGGGCATGTTCAGGGGGTCTTGGTCCATCAACCACATTAGCCTGGAATGAAAACACAGGTTCTCATCCTCTGTGGAAATAAAAGAAGAACCTCTTTTCCAAAGCAACATATCCTTAGACCCAAATTCTGAAGTCAAGATACCTTTATAATACATATGCTGGTTTAGTTTAGTATCCCATACAATGAAATGTCTCTCTGTATTTAGTTCCTTCATAGTCAAAAAATTCAAAGAAAACACAATAAGATACATAATCCAGACTCCCTGTGTATGTTTCATCTTTACGTGTCTTATTTTTATTTATTCTTTTTAATCTATGACTGTCTGTACTATGTCTCTTTAAAGACTTTGATTTATTTAGTTATTTAGTTTAACTCTCTATACTCTTTTTCTTCTCTCTCCCAAACCTACGTACATTTATCCATCACTGTGACCCATTTAGAGGTCTTTTCTGTCTGGATTTGTCTTTATTGTATATCTGTAATTATTTTTTGCCAGAAGTGCTTCTTAAAATGTTAAGTGCTTCTTATGAACTTAAGTGGCACCATCGCTAGGGGAAATACGGCACTGCCTGCTTGCCCCATCCAGTCCAGCATGGCAGAGCTGTTTGCTGCCTCTGGGAGCCAGGCTCACAGCTCCATTTTTAGGCACACAGCCAGTCTCTGTTGCCATTAAGCAAGTTGTAGCACTCTGTTTATAAACCCCAATTAAATGCTCCATAGCTGGACCTCCAGAAAGAATCAGAGTTCATGCCGGCAGCATGGCCCAGAAAGCCAGCATTTCAAAACTGAGGCTTTTTTCCTGCTACTTCTGAATTAGAAAAACCTCTCTTAAAGGAACTGCAGCATGCCACCAGCAAGCAAAGCCCATTCAGAAAATAAAATGTGGCTAAAATTTGCTATTGTACATGCTAAGGAGTGTCAAGGAGAGAGGTGTGAAGGTCTTTTTCCTCACTGCCCTCAGGAGGAACCCTCCCTGCCAAGCCCACGATCTGACTTCCACCACCCAGAATAGTGAAAGAATAAATGTGGGTTGTTTTATTCCACCCAGATTGTGGCAATTTTATGACAGCAGTCCCAACAAATGACTACAGTGTTTGTGAGCCTTCAATAACTGCATATGCTAGACGGCCAATTCATTATGTAATGGCCCCATTTCTCTGGGCACCTCCAGAACTGTTGGTTCATTTACTGTTTTCAATTGGCATTACCAGAAGCAAGCTGAAATGCAGGCCTGGTGTCTTCATCAACCAGCTTAGCAGTTTGCAGAGTGTGCTCTGTAAGCGTGCGGGATTGCTCAGAAGTCTCTGAGGGAGGGTGGTGTAAGAAGGCAGCCACAGTGTCAGTGAGAATGGCCCAGGAAAGCTTCAAACCTTTACTTTCAACAGCTTTTCTCTTTTGGTCTCATTTGACAGGGCTAATGCTTGTGCATGGATGCGTGCGTGTATGCATGTGTGCGTGCGTGCGTGCATGCGTGTGTGTGTGTGTGTGTGTGCACGCCCGTGCATGCACGTGCTGTCATTCTTCAGGCATCTGGTTTTGTGGTTTTTGCCTGTTCAATTTTGTTTTACTTTTTAAATTTTTCCATATAACATATATATTTGACCATATTCCTTCCTCTCCCTCCAAATCCTCCCAGATCCAAATGCACACATATGCATAAAATAAAATAAATTAATACAAAAACAGTAAATAAAGGCATGGAGTCAGTTTTGTATCAGACAGCTGTTCCAGAACATTGAGCCTGCTCTGGGGTGTGACTGATATACCCTGTGTCATGCCACTGGAGATAACTGGTTTTTCTCTCCCAGTATGCTCTTTCAGCAGGCTTTTGACTGACTGAGCCATCTCCCCCACCCCTAAATATTTTTGTTGCTATTTATTTTTGTTATAAAAGCCCCCAACCATTTATAAAAAAAAATAATTCCTGAGAAACTCCAACTTCTGCTAAAACAACAATGAGTGTGTTTTTGCAATACTTGTTCTGCTTTTAGTATTTTATATGAAATAAAAGCCCTTATTGTTTTTTTAAGTGCCAAGTTAAATAACTGTCTTCCCATACAGATGTTTTTGTCTGGTTCCAACCACTTTGATGTGAGTTTGTCTATTGAAAAGATAGTATATCCCAATTATTGAACTTGTCCCAAGGTAGTTCTTTCCCAGACTTGTCCATCCATTTAAATTTCTCCCTCCTTTGTCATTTGATGGCTGCTTTGATTATGATCCATGCAGAAACAGTAGCAATGGGACACCACACTTAATTGCAGCTTCACAGCTGCTGACACTATGAGAGAAGACAATAGCGTGAGCATGGAAGCAAGACTTTCCTTCTTTCTTTCTTGGGGAAGTGGCAGATTTTTGAGACAGGGTTTCTCAGTATAACAGTCCTGGAATTTGTAGACCAGGCTGGCCTCAAACTCACAGAGGTCCGCTTGTCTCTGCCTCCTGAGTACTGGGATTAAAAGTGAGTGCCACCACCAGCCTTTCCTTTCTAACGCTGCTTCTGTCTGGTATTCTGTCCTGGCACAACTCTGGGCCTGGAGTTTAGAATCAAAAATGTCCTGAAATTGGGGGCCTATGATTTAGGGGGTCTAGTATCGCATCACTGTTAATTTTCTGATCTTGGTCACTTACATTCACATGACATAAATGTTCTTGTTTGGAGGGAGTCACACTTGAAATAGTAACAATTAACAGGGATCATATTTTTAACAGAATTTGAAGTGAGCCACAGCAATAACGCAGGTCAGCATAGAGTGAGACGCTGTGGAAAAGATAACCAACTGAGAGATCTGGAGGAAAGCCCGTGCGGGTCTCCTCTTCTAACTTTTCTGTAAGTTTGCAATTCTTTAAAACTAGAAAATGAAAGCTGTACTAACATTCTATAAAATGCAGACTTGTCTATACTAATGGGCAGCACATCACTGGGGTCTAAGTGTAGAGGAGGCAGAGGAAATGACCAGAATTCCCGAAGGGTGCAGGAAAGCCAGCAAGTGTGGATGTGTTCATTATCTTTATTATCAATTGTTTCATTCCATAAACATGTCCAAACTTGTTGCGTCTTACTATGTACACATTTATCAGTAAGTTAAATATGTTGCAAGAGGTTTTCATCTCCTGACATTAACCTAGGAAGCACAACATTGCCGTCATCATCTGAGTATTGTTTTGCCAAGTCCTTCTGTATTCCTGGAAAGCACCATGCCAGGAACCTCCTCCTCCTCCACTCCTTATATTCTAGAACACAATAGATTTTCCTCTCCTCCTCTGACTCTTCCCACACTGAATAGAGCTGTAATTCACTCAAATCTTATACACACAGTGTGTGGGTGTTATCTTTTCCATTGCTACAGTTATAATCTCTTTAGATGGTTTTTTTGTTTTGTTTTGTTTTGTTTTTAGAGTATAACTTTCATTTTTAGCTTTCCAAAGTGTGTTTTTCTTCTGTCCTTATGAAGCCACCTCTGAAACTGCCCTAGCCATGCACCCCATCATCTCAGGCACAATCCAGTTTACTTCTCGCTAACAGGTTTCCTCAACTCTCCTGGCTAGCTTTGGTTGAGATGGTAGCTTCATAATTCCACTCTCTTCTGTATAGGGACGATGACAAGTGACCTTTATAGCTCCCTTCAACTCTGACATCCTATAACTCCAGAAGTAGAGGCTTGCTCTGTATCTAATCAAACGATGTCCTAATTTTTTCTGTCTTTAGCAGGCCATTTAATCTAAATACAAATAAAATACAATGGCCCACACTCAAAATCAGTTGAATAATTTAAGTATCTAAAAGTTATAATTCCATGGGTGCTTTTATAAATCTTAATCATAAACATTAATCTGTTTATCAATGCAAATTATCTACATTCTTTACTGACAATTTTTTATTTAAGGATGGATATTATTTCCATTAAACACTGTGTTACACATTCCTAGAATGCTTTAACTAGAGTTTTAAGGACTAACCTTTGGCTCACATCATTATTATTATTATTATTATTAGTTTATTGAATCCCATTCTAATTGCATGTCCTTTTATTCCAGCATAATTGCTTGATTTTTTTTCTTGTAGTACTAAACTAGAGGCACAATTAGACAAATTTACTCAGCTAAGTATATGGTTTCAGAACAGGAATACTGCTCAGCCATGTATCTAATGTGTGCAAGGCCTTGAGTTCCATTCTCAGCATTACGATCAGTGACTAAATGAATAAAAACTTCAAAACTGTACCTGGCCAGGGCAGCACAACAGAGCCAACCCTGTTAGTGGAGGCATGAGTGAGCCAACTCCGAAATCATGAACATGCGACAGCTGTCCCCACTACCCATCTGCCTTGTGGCCATAGGGGCAGGGGAGAAATGCCCTCCTCTTCCCTCCCCTTACCCATTAACACCAGAGGCAGGTGAGAGGACTGGTCCTGTGGCCATAAGTGTGGGAGAACCATCTCTGACTCCCACCAGCTGCAACACTTGGGAGAGCAGGCCCTGCACCTTGCCAGGATAAGACAATAGAGCTAACCATGTTAGCAGAGGTGTTGGAGAGCCACCCTGGAATGGTGAACATGATAGAGCTGTTCCCACTTTCCATCTGACAGACCAACCTTATAGCTGCCCAGGCTTAGACCTAGGGTTATGACTTTGCCTTCCCCAGCATCCACCTCATCTATGATCTGCCAGAGCATGTGAAGGGACCTGACCTACAAACCACAACACAGGGTGGCAGTGGGATGTCCAGGAAGAGTCCTAGTGGGGGCCCAGAATTGAACATGTAATGAAGAGAGGGGCCTTGAACCAGACCAATGACTCTTTGCAATGAACACTTCAAGTAGAGATGTATGGACTAAGGGATAAATGGCATGACTTGTTGGGTCCTACTGCAGCTTCCATGACAAGATTTTTAATTCCTTCCCTTTTTATTTTTCTCACTTTATTTTCTGGTGCGGGAGAATTGTCTGTATTCTGTCAATCATGTTATAAATAAACGCTGATTGGCCAGGCAGGAAATATAGGTGGGAAAACCAGACAGGAAGTAGAAATGATGTAATGAGAACAGGAGAATTCTGGGAAGGAGGAAGTTGATTCCTCCCACTCCTGCCCAGACCACCAAAACAACAGGATGTGATCTGCCCCACTGCAAAAAGGTACTGAGCCACATGGCTAACATAGATCAGAAAAATGGGTTAATCAAGATGTGAGAGTTAGCCAGTGAGAGGCTAGAGCTAATGGGCCAATCAGCTTATAATTTATGGAGACCTATGTGTGATTTTCTTTGTGGCCAAACAGCTGGGGGTACCGGACGGGACAAAACCCCAGCAACAAACAAGCCAGCTCTCCATGTTATAATTTTTTTCATTTTTATTCTTGAATTTTGTTTTATTTGGGGGTGTGCAGGTGGGCCATTTTAATACCCAAAATGCCAACTAACCACACCCTAGGTCAGGATAACTTGTTTATCACTACACCTGTTGTCAATAACTTTGAAAGAGCAAGAGTAAGCTCAAACTCTCTGACCCTTAGTCAAGGCAGAGTGGACCCATATCTATGGGCCCCCACAAATAAATAAAATCAAAAAAGAAGCTTCGGAAATAGGAATACACTGTTGTCTGATGACATTCCCTGAAGAAGTGGGATCCAAGGGTTCCTTTTGTGATCGTCAAAGATGTAAGAGGCCTGAAAACTCAACTAGGGTTGTCATGTAACAGATGAAGATGCCAGGTGTCATGGTTTGAGCACGAAATATTCCCCCAATAGGCACTTGGTCCACAGAAGGTAGTTATTTTGTGTGGTAATGCAAACTTCAGGGATGCATCTGACTTCAAGGGGAAGTCACTACAGACAAGATATATCTGGTCCCCAGTTCCTTCTTCTCTGCTTCCTGTGGTAAGGGGCCTCTGCCACATGATTTCATCACCGTGATGCTCTTCACTAACCATTGGCCCCAATCCCATAGAGCTTAGTCCTGAACCTTATAAACAGTAAGGCTAGGTTCTACCATTTTCTCCAATATTTTTTTTATTTTTTTAATTTATTTATTTATTAAGGATTTCTGCCTCCTCCCCGCCACCGCCTCCCATTTCCCTCCCCCTCCCCCAATCAAGTCCCTCTCCCTCATCAGCTTAAAGAGCAATCAGGGTTCCCTGACCTGTGGGAAGTCCAAGGACCGCCCACCTCCATCCAGGTTTAGTAAGTTGAGCATCCAAACTGCCTAGGCTCCCCCAAAGCCAGTATGTGCAGTAGGATCAAAAACCCATTGCCATTGTTCTTGAGTTCTCAGTAGTCCTCATTGTCCTCTATGTTCAGCAAGTTCGGTTTTATCCCATGCTTCTTCAGAGATTTTCTCCAATACTTATAACATCCATAGAAATGTCCACCTCACCACTGGCCATACGGTTTGACTTGCTCAACGTTTTCCTGAGCAAATTTCAGAGATAACAGGATCAGAGAACTCAGTTGCTTTTTTTTCTTACAAGACATTAATAAATAAAAACTAGTAACTAGGAAAAATTAATACATGACGCAGTCTCAGAAAGTGCTGGAAGGAATGCACACTGTCTTAGTTAGGGTTGCTGTTGCTGTAATAAAACACCATGACTGAAAACTTGAGGAGGAAAGGTGTTTATTTCACTCTCAGTTCCCTATAACAGTTCATCACCAAAAGCAGAGGCCATAGAGGAGTGTTGATTATTGGCTTGCTCCCGTGGCTTGTTCAACCTGCATTCTTACAGAACTCAGGACCACCAGCCCATGTGTGGCATGCTTAGCAGGCTTTTTTGGACCACCAGCCCTCAAATCATGACACAGAGACTTATTATTAATTATGAACCTTGGCCTTAGCTTAAGCTTGTTTCTGTCTAGATCTTATAACTTAAATTAACCCATTTCTATTCATCTACACATTGTCATATGGCTAGTGGCTTTTACTTCTTCTCCTGTATGTCCTGCTTATTCTGTGTCCCCAAGACTTCTCTGTCCCCAGAAGCCTCGTCTAACCTCTTGCCTCCTATCTGTTGGTCATTCAGCTCTTTACTAAACCAATCACAGTGACACATCTTCACACAGTGTAAAGGAATATTCTGCAGCAGAGTGGCACCTCCCACCATGGACTGTAATCATCATCAATCAGTAATTAAGAAAATGCTGTACAGGTTTGCTTGCCTACAGCGCAGTCTTATGGAGACATTTTCCCAACTGTGATTCCCTCCTCTCAGATAATACGTAAAACCTGTGTCAAGTTGGCACAAAAATATCCATCACATAAACTGAGTCACAGATTTTTAACAGATGAGGAAACAAGGCCAGAGAGCTTAAGTTCTTTATCCAGAGACACACAGGTCATCCATGTCATAGAAAGAACTTAAGAGTCTGGCACAGCTCTCTCGTAGTGTCAGGCTTTCGTTTCCCACTGTGAAATCACTCCAAATAATCTCTGTTTATTTGAGGAGAGAAGGGGACATCTACGGAGTTCCAGAAGATATTAGAAGATGAATCAGATAGAAGATCAATTTCCTCTCTGATGCTGATTTCCTGCAGAGAAATGAGATGATTTTGGGTGTTGAAATCACTGTTGCTCCTTTTATGAGAGTTGTGTTAAGACAGGAGACGAAGACAGCACTGTGTGAATGAGACACAAAGTCTTGCCCTCAAATTGTTCACCCTTTTGTGGATAGATATAAAACTCTTTACCCATGGACTGATAACTAGGAAAAGTATCAACTATTAGGAAATGGATTTAGAATTTAAGGGATAGAAAAAATTAAAATATTAATTATACATTAGATATTCATTAAAATCTATATTCTTAATTTAATTAAGTTTTTAGAACTTGGATAAGATGAAATATTTTAAAGGAATTCTAATTTGCATAAATGTGCATACATTTTTGGGTTTTGAGGCAGGATCTCATGTAAGCCAGGCTATCCTTGAATTCCTCATTTTCCTCCCCCTACCTCCCCAGTGCTGGGATGATAGAGGTATTCCACTGTACCTTAATAGAGAAATTTTTTAATAGGTTAGCTATTGTCAAATACATTTTCTACCCCTTAACATTGGTATAATTTTACTTTATTTGAGCATCTAAACACTACTTTAAAATTGTATAGTCTACACTCTTCTAGATCCACACCTATGGACCTACTTGAGAATTGTTTACTTGTGTCTATGCAATCATCAGACCAGTCACTATTTCATCTAAGGGAAAAAGTGAGCCCTGATGCTGTCGTAAATAAAGACTTTAGCTTCAAAATATACAAATCTAATGTATAGTAAAGTTTTTAAATTTTTATTTCATTATTGTTATGTGTGTGGATGGTTGCCTGTACGTGTATATGTGCACCACTTCCATGCCTGGTGCCTGTGGAGGCCCCCAGAGGGCACTGGATCCCGAGACTGGAGTTACAAGTGGTTGTGAACTGCCATGACAGTGCTCAGAATTGAACCTGGGTCCTCTGAAGAGCAGTCAGTGCTCTTAACCTCTGAGTCTCTCTCCAGGCCCTGTAGGACATCCTTTAAACTGTGTCTTGGTTCATTTGTTCAACAAATGTCAAGGTATGTAAAACAGGAAAGCCAGAGGATGCTCCTCTTATTTTGTGTTTTAATATCATTTATTTTGTGTGGATGGATGTGGGGATGTGGGCTGGCACATGCCACAGTGGGCACATGGAGGTCTGAGAACAACCTATATAAGTTGGTTCTCTCCTTTTTCCATGTGTTCCAGAGATTGAACTCAGATCATCAGGCTTTCCAACAAACACCCTTACCTACTGAGCCACTGAACCATCTCTCTTTTTAATTTTAAGGAAATACACGGAAACACAAAACATAAAACTTATACATGTTGGTGGGTTAGTGAATGACATTTATCTAATTATTCTTTATCAATAAAAACTCAGGATTTCAGTATCAGGATGAGAACCTGAGTGATCACAGAAGCAGCAGAATAGTGACCAGTGACCTACTCTCTCGCCCTCTCTGTCTCGTTCCTCCATCCATAAAGGTCAAGACTCTCTCTAAGCCCCACCCTACTACTTCCTATGTCTCTATTTGCCCTTGGTCCTCCAAAACCTCTATGGTTAATTTTGGTCAGCTAGTAGCTAGCTCTGCCCTCTGATTCAAAGCAAACTTTATTGGCAGTCTCAGGAGTGTCAGAATACAATCAAAATATCCTACAACAGTAGTATAGGATATTTAAGTCCTATTTGTTCAGCATGGATAGTTCACCAATTACCTATTTGTTCTTCATGATAGAGAAGCTTCTTTTTAAAAAGACAAAAATGTTAAAACACTTTTATTCTTTGTTAAAGCTTTAGTGGGGATGCACATGCCACAGTACTTGTGTGGAGATCAATTTCTTCCTGTCTTGTAATTTTTTGAGATAAGATCTCTCTTGTTTCTATGTTGCATACTGAAACTTCTGGCCAATTCTCCTGCTTCTGCCTCCCCTCTCACAGGAAGAATATTGGGATTACAGATGTGTATTACCACGGTCAGTTTTTTCATGTGTGCTCCAAACTTAAACTGTCAGGCTTACATGGCATGTGCTGGTTCAGGGGAGTTGGGAGAGTTAGGTTTTGATTTGTTTTTGTTTTTGTTTTTGTTTTTTACAGCAGAGCCCAGAGCCATCTCTCCTGCCCCATCATGGGAAAAAAAAATTTTTTTTTGGCTGTGTTCCTCATGATAATGGTTTCTGAGAGATTTCACTAAGCATTTGTATAATTACTGTGACACTAACTGCACCATTAGAGAGAGAAAAAAAGAACAAGCCAGTCCTGTGACTCACATCTGTAACCCCAGCACTTGGGAGGCAAAAACAGGAAGGTCAGGTGTCAAGGTCATTCAGCGCTATATAATGAGTTTGACATCAGTATGGGTTACATGAGACCCCGTTTTAAATATCAGAGGAAAAAAAAGGGAGAAGGGAAAGAAGAGAGGGGAGGGATGATGAGGGCAAAGGAATACAGCAGATCGTGTGATGTGGCTTTAGATAATAGAGTATGTCTCAACCTTATCCTGCTTTCCCCACTCTTCTTTGCTCTGTTTGAGAGGCTTGAGGGGAACTCACCGAACATGAATGAGTTTATGAATATATAGAGAATTATTACAGTATCATAAAATCAGTAAAAACCTTTCCTATGGCAAGAATGTCCATAGTGCTTTTGTTTACACCGTAAATTTGCCTGGCAAACTCCAGGCAGTTCACAGGTAAGTTCAGAGCACATCTTTTCTTTTGCTGTGCAATATGCAAACCTGACTATGAAGAAAAATGGAATAACTGGTATGATTAATATCTTTCCATTTTAAAATGAGGGCTCAGAAAGCCAATTGGCAACTGTCTGTTGTGTGTGCACGCGTGTGTGTGTGTAAGGACCTGTATCGTGCCTGTTTCATTAAGCAATTAAGTAAAATAATAGAAATAAAGTTATTAAAATAAAGCTAATGCATCATTTTAGCAGGTTTATCCTTTTTTTTTACCTCAGATAAAAGCGTGAAAACAAAGAAAAATCACATTCATTTGTAGCTATTTGAGAATGCACTCTGGGGAAACAGATTCATGGAGATTCGGAAATGCATTGAATGGCTGGCTACAGATGCACACCTGCCATCCAAGATGAGGCAGGAAGACATCAAGTTCAAACACAACCTGGGATTACATGGTGAGACTCTCAAAAAAAAATGCACTGAAGTAAGTAGGTCATTGATTAATAAGGAATTATTCTTGACAGTTAGACTGCTTTGTCCACACTGGACCAGAGTGGTCTCAGGTTCTGGATAATTTGGGGGAGGGGTCTCATAAGGATGATGACAGTCTGTCAGAAATCACATCATACCTGCCTGTTCATCAGTTCAAAGAGTGGGCTGCAGAGATGTCTGAGATTTGATCGGCAATGGCCTTCCGACTCTCTTTTAAGTGGCCAAGCCAATGCTACTCCCTTGTTTCCGTGATGCCTTAAAGTACTGATCTCAAGAGCAATTCTGCCTAGGGAAAGCAATTCTGCTCAGGGTGGATGCTATCTCATCTCAGTCTCTATTACATGAGCTGCACACAGCGCCTGGGTCGGTGTGCACCAAAGATCAGGAACATTGCAGGAGCTGGGCAGTAGGCTTCAGCAGAGAGGTAGGGCTGGAGAGAACTGGTGGTCAGTAGCCCTGGCCTGGGGGACAGAGGGAGAGAAGAGGAAGAAGAGAGGAGGATCTGCCTACATCCTAGGCTGGTGTCGGGAGCATCGGAGACTGTCTGGGGGCACAAAACTGGAACTGGTGAGAATTCTTACCGTCTTCCTCAGCTCTGTGGCTGATGAGATTATTTTATTCTTTGCTTTGCATGCATTCTCACCACCTAAACCAACATCTGAGAAAAACTCAAGATGAATCCGCCTGTTCCTCGCAACCCAAAGGAAGCAAAGAGCACCGATATTTAACATAAAATTCAAACAGAGACTATAATAAACAGCTGAGGGTGGATCTCAGTGGCCAGAAGTCTTACCTCTCAAGATCGAAACCCTGGGTTCAATCCTCCACTGTCTAAACCAAGCACAGCCGCACATAGATGCCAGAAGTTCAAGGTCATTCTTTGCTACTTGAGACCCTCTCTTAAAATAAAATAATGGAAGGGGTGGACTGGAGAGCTGTCTTATCAATTAAGAGCAATTACTGTTCTTTCAGATGACTGGAGGATTCACTACTTCTGACCTCTGAACATACCCCACCCAGACACATGCACACACTGAATTTATAAAATACATCATTACTAATAGTAAACAGTAAAATAAAATAAATAATTTAAAATATGTATTTTTAAACGATATTACCTTGGGCTGAGAATTGAAGTAAAGATGGATAAGCCAAAGAAAGAACTTATTGCTATCAACACAGCTGCATAAATTACTTTCTTTCCTGTTGCTGGTTATTAGTTTCAATGTCCTGCTTTCTGTCTTTTCTGTTTCTGTTCCATGTAGTAATTACTGTTTTGGAGTCAAACCAGCAGCTCCCAGCAGCACCTTTCTGCTTTGCCTGGCTCCAGCTGGAGAGCTGAAACTAATTGGTTTCAGGTTTTCATTGTTGGTTTTTGGTTTTGGTTGTTTTGTTTGTGTTTTTTGTTTTGTTTTTGTTTTTTTGTTTTTCTGCCTTTTGAGACAAAGTCTCCTTACGGAGTCCTGGCAGGCCTGGAACTTGTTGTGTAGACCAGGCTGCCCTTGAACTGGCAGCTGCATTCCCATCTCTGCCTCCTGAATTTTGGGATTGGAGCTACACAGCATTGCCCTATACTTGAAGCAGAGTTTGATTTTCTCCCCTCCATTGTTGACTTAAGAAGGCTGCTGGTGCATTTGTCTTCAGCTTCTGATTCCTTCTGCTTGAGCTGCCTGGAGACACAGCAGCTACTCAGAAACAACACAAAACCAAAACAGGCTATTCAGTCATTATGCTTGATATTTCCTTAAATATTTATATGTATATATATGTATATATATACATATATATATACATATAGATATATATATCAGTATTTTGCCAGAAATAAGTTTAAAGAATTATTAATTCAGCAAGGATTTATTACATTCTTTGAACACAAGATAAAAAACTATTTCTAAAAGTTAAATTTATTTTTAAATAACTTTTAAGTTAATTTCAGCTTAAGCTATTTTCTAAAACATCTTTCTAGTAAAAGAAAATCAGCTCCAATAAATAACCATGCACACATTGGGTATGATAATGAGGGAGGAGGAGGAGGAGAAGGAGGAGGAATGTATTCATATTCATGTGTGTGCATGGATTTATGTGTGATCACAGAACCACCTTTAGAAGTCAGTTTTCTTCTTCCTCCATGTGTGTTCTGGAGTGAGAAAATGGTCAAGCTGGGTGGCATGCTTTTTCCCCCCAAGCCATCTCACCAGATCCTATTTAAGCACATATTTTGTGTAAACTTATGTTTTCAATGCTCTTAGCTGCTGTGGGAACGCCTTCCACTCCTTCAGCCAATAGCCTTTAAGATACCAGCCCACTTGGGCATGGTCTCTGATATTATTGTAAAAGCAGCTGTAAAGCTGCTCTCTCTTGCTTCCAGCTCTCATTTCCAGCTGCTAGACTCTGTTCCTGTTCCCCATTCATGCAGAGGAGTGTACAAGAACCTATTTGTACAATAGACAGTCAATATTGGGGTTGCAAAGTATTAAGTCTATTGTTACAATTTAAAGTAAAATAGTCCCACGATAGCCCAGAATGGAGTATAATAAAGGCTTAATTACTTAGGGGTTAACTCACAGAAAAAGTAGTGATCAGCAGGACTCTGCTGAGTAGGAAACTAGAACAGAACCCAGCAGCCAAGGGGCTCACACACACCCCTGTGTCTACATATATGGCCCCTGAGACCACACCCAAAGTGGGCCAGCATCCCAAAGGCTGAAGGAGTTCCCACAGCAGACTGGTTTTTTTTGTTTTAAATTATGTTATTATATATGCCCATAACACGTATATTCTATTAATTATGTATTTATATACTGTGTACAGTACATGTCCGTGTATGTGTTATACATATTGCCCGTGTGAATGCTGGAGGACAGTGAGCTGTCTCTCTCCTTCTGAAAAGAAAGTTGTCTCTTTCTTTTCCATGTGGATCCCAGAGCTCAAACTCATGTCATCAAGCCTGGCACTGGCAGCAACAACTCCTACCAACTGAGCCATTTCTAACCCCAAATGTCCGTGTTTGTTGTAAGAAAAGGCCAAATTGTTTTCAAAGCAGTTCCATGCACCGTTTTTCTCCTCAACTAGGAATGAATAAAGACTTTAACTGTTCTACATTTTTCCCAACACTTGCTGTTGACTGCATTTCTTAGTACATTTCTTCCTGGAAAGTAATCACAAAAGGCTGGAGAGATGGTTCAGATAGTAAGAGCTCTGGCTGCTCCTGCAGTGGACCCAGTTCCAGTTTCCAGCACCCACATGACAGCTCACATGTAACTCCAGTGCCCAGGGATTCAACACTCTCTTCTGGCCTCTGCAGGAACCAGGCATGCACATGGAACACTTTCTTGCAAGCAGGCAATTATACAGACACATAAAATAAACAATTTTTTTAAAGACATCACAGTGTATGTGAACTAGTATCTCACTGTGTTTACAGACATTTTTAAAATAGATGTGGAGCTTTGTATATATTTACTGGCCACTGTGATAACTCATCCTTATTGTTGGTTGGAAAATATTTAGAGTCACCTAGAAGACACACCTCTAGGCTTTCAGTGACGACCTTTCCATTGAGGTTTAATTAAGAAGGAAGGCTCATCCTGAAGGCTGATGGCACCACCCTATGGAGTAAGGTTTTGTGCTGAATGTGTAGGGGAAACAGAAGCAAGCTGAGTGTCATCATAATAACTTAAGCGCTTTCATTGTATCTTGTCTATGATCCCTTTGAGTTAAATTCTTGCATGTGATGGACTAAGAGTCCCACCTCACTCTTTTGCAGAGTATTCCATTGCCCCAGCACCACTTTGTGAGAGAGACCATCAATGCCTTCCCTGTTGCATTGCTTGCACACTTTGAGTGAAAAATCAGCCAATGAAGCTGGAGGTATGACTTATGGTGGGATGCTTGCTCAAGACCCTCGGTTCAATCCCAGCCCATTAAAAAAAAACTCATCAAAAATATAAAAGTTTATTTGTGGACTGTCAGCTCTGGTCAATATGTATGTCCGTATGCTAGAAGCACACCATCGCGACTGCTGTTGCCCTGATGTATTCTTTGAAACTGATTTGTGTAAGTCCTCCGCATTCATTTCCCCGCTTCCAGATTGTCACAGATATTCTGGGTTTCTCAGATTTGCATATGAATTTTAAGATCGGGCTGCCAATTTCTGCAAAAAGGCTGCTGGGATTTTGATAGAGACGGTGTTGAAACTGTAGACAACTGTTAACTATTGCCATATTGTCTTCCCACTGTGAGCACAAGAAGTCCTTCCATCTACTTAATCATTTCAGTGATGCTTTATGCTCTTCAATGTATAAAGCTCATCCTTTGTTATATTTATTTCTGTTATCCTCTTTCACATTATTATAATGGAATTATTTTTAATCATATTTTTGTATTGTTTGTTGCTAGCATATAGAAATAGAACTGGTTTTTTTTTTCAAACCATTTAGATGTCCCAACAGATAAAGGACACCTTGCCCTGAGAGCCTGGAGACCTGAGTTGAATCCCTGAAATTCACAGAAATTTGGAAAGAGAAAACCAAGCCCACAAAATTATGTTCTGACATCCACATACACATAAAAGTACATTTTTTAAATTTATTTATTTAAAATTTCCACCTCCTCCCATCTTCCCACTTCCCCATTCCCCCTCCCTCTCGTTCTCCAGACATAAGAGAAGTCAGGGTGCCCTGCCTTGTGGGAAGTCCAAGGTCCCCCCCTCCATCCAGGTCTTGGAAAATGTGCATCCAAACAGACTAGGCTCCCAAAAAGCCAGTACATGAAGTAGAATCAAAATCCAGTGCAGCCGGGCAGTGGTGGCGCACGCCTTTAATCCCAGCACTTGGGAGGCAGAGGCAGGCGGATCTATGTGAGTCTGAGACCAGCCTGGTCTACAAGAGCTAGTTCCAGGACAGGCTCCAAAACCACAGAGAAACCCTGTCTCCAAAAAACAAAGAAAAAAAATCCAGTGCATTATCATTATAGCTCAGTTGGGAGAGCGTTAGACTGAAAAGTACATTTTTTGTTGTTAAAGAATTGATTTTTATATATTGAGTGTTTATCCTGTAACCAGCTAAATTGCGATTATTAGTACAAACGTGGCATATATGGAAGGATTCCTCAGGATTTTATCCTTAGAACATCTCACCTGTAACAGAGACATTTTTACTTCTTTACCTCCAAGGTGAGTTCTACTTCTTTCTCTGGTCCAAATGCCTTAGCTAACACTGCCTGCACACTGCTGACTGGATGTGGCAAGAACAAGTGTCCTCATGGCATCCTTGATGGTTGTTACTAGGCAGAACTCCCAATACTTCATCAGTAACTCAGATGTTGGCTGTACATTTTTTGTTAGTGTCCAATAATAGGGAATGTGTTCCTTTCTGTTCTTAACATACTCAATGGTTTATAACATAAAAAAGTATTGGCTATTTAGTCAAATACACTTTTCCAATTAATTAAATTGTCATCTGTTTTGTCTTTTAGTCTAGTAAAGGGTTGTATTACCTTGATTAATTTTTATGTTTTGGATCAACTTTTCATTGCTCAGATAAATCTCACATTTTGATTACTCTGTGGAAAATCAGTTACATCCTCCACTTACCAGATCTTCTCACCTGCCACAAATAGCATAAACTCTGGTCGCTGAGACTCTCTTCCCCCTTTCCTTCTTAGTCCAATTCTATCACCAATTAGCTACTCTTGAATATGTGAAAGTTCTCTAGTTTTAGGATCATTTACCCTTTAAAATTTAGTAAAAATCTATTCATATATCAATCCTGTGCATGATAACATGTTCCATGCCCTTATCAACATCCCTGGAAAGTGTTGATAGGATGTTTATTGTGCATGCTGATTTCCTTTCTGTTCTTCATTTCACCCACAATAATTTGTCATTCTTCTGAAATAGTTTGTTGTTCAGACACCTTCAAATTATTTCCCTCTGAAATACTGCTGACTCATGTTATGTGTGCATGCTGATTTACCATTGACTCAGGACAGAATAGAGGTAGGCAGGGAAAACTAAACTGAATGCTGGGAGAAAGAAGGTGGAGTCAAGGAGAAGCCATGTAGCCCTGTCAGAGACAGATAAGGGACAGAAACTTGCTGGTAAGCCACAGCCACATGGTGAAACACAGATTAATAAAAATGTGTTAAATTAAGATATAAGAGCTAGCCAATAAGAATATTGAGCTAATAGGCCAAACAGTGATTTAATTAATATAGTTTCTATGTGGTTATTTTGGAGCTGAGCAGCTAGGAACAAACAAGCAGCCTCCAACAACAAAAAGGGGGAAATATTGTGGGATAATCTTTCTGAACACTTTAAATATGTGTCTCTACCTAAAGTACCTTCTGATTGGTTTAATAAAATGCTGAATGGCCAATATCTAGGTAGGAAAATATAGGCAGCATGTCTGGACAGAACAAGGAACAGAGAGGAGGAATCTATGCACAGGGATTTCACCAGCAGACTCAGTGCAAATTGGATATGCCATACTGAGTAAAGGAAAAGAGCTACATAGAAGAATGTAGATTTTAAAATATTGGTTAATTAACTTGTAAGAGCTAGTTGGAAACATGCTAAAAGTCAAGTTTTCATAATTAATAATATATCACCATGTCACTATTTGGGATTTGATATTACAAAAAAAAAAAAGAATCATTGCACCTGAGCATCTCTGCATCCTTGCCAAGTATCTCTGCATCCTTGCCAAGTGAGTCAAAGCACGCCTTGCTGTTCCCTGACCTTGAGAAATTTTGAAAATCAGTCACACAGAAATTTACTCATCCAGGTGCCTATCATATATGTCTTTTTGACAACATAGTCTTCATTGGAAGAACTGGCCTCTCTCCAGATTGTTTTAGTCTGTCTCTGAAATTTGTGGTGGCATCAAACCAGGCCAGATGCAAAATGGGCCTTTCTCCCTGTGTTTTGCTGCTGCCCATGAAGTTCTAAGAGGTTATATTTTCACAGATATTTGATTAAGTTACTCTATCTCCCTGCACATCCATTTCCCCAAGGAAAACCACCAAAAGAAGCAATGGACTTGCAGTGTGTGGATCAAATAAGACAATATAAATTAGAACAAAGCCTGAAATTGATGAAGCCACAACTAATGCCAAGTTCTTCAGTTCTTCATTTTTAAAAATTTCTAACTTTTTGGGTCATCAGGACTGGAGAGAAGTCTTGCAGTTGAGACACTTGCTTTGTATCACGAAGACCATGGTTTGAATCCCAGCGTTCACATTATAAGCCAAGCTTTCCATAAACACTTGTAGATGTGCTCTTCTGACATTTGTGTGCATGCAGGTGTACATACATACCAGCTTACACAAGTACTTACAGTTACAGTCTCTCTCTCTCTCTCTCTCTCTCTCTCTCTCTCTCTCTCTCTGATAACTAAGGTAAATATATATGTAGGCAGAGATTTTCATTGGAAACACCAGTCAGTTCTGTCCCACCAGCCAGTTCCCAAATAACCATTATTTGGGATTCATTATTAATTATAAATGCTCAGCTGATACCTCAGACTTGTTACTAACTCTCTGTATCATGGCCCATGTGAGAGACTAGGAAACTCTGCTTGGCTCTATTTTTGTGTGTTTGGAAACTTTTCTTAAGGTTTTTTTTTTTGTTGTTGTTTTATGTGGATATATGTGACCCTGGATGTTGAGCACCATCTAGATCTTAATTTCTCCTTCTATTACTCAAAATCCAACTCCCTAGTCTCATGCCTAGCCCTACAGTTGAGCACCAGCTATATCCTCCCTTCCCCCTGTTCCCATCTCCAGGAAAAGGAAACCACACAAATTTTCCTCTTCTACCTCCTATTCATTACTTTATCTCAACCCCCAACTCTAGTAGGTACTCCCTGGGAACCCACAGGGCACTCCTGCTAGGGAAGCAGGTAGGATTAGTACAGAACTTCATCTCTCCCTCTTCTCCAAATCCAATTCCCCAGTTCTATCCAGCTCTACAGCAGAACACAAGCTGTAGCCACCCTTCTCTCTGCCCCATCTACAGTGGATCATACAGATCTTCTCTTCCTCACCTCCTGTCCCCCACTTATTGCTCTATCCCAGCCCGCACCAGTGAAGTAAGTAGACCAACTACAGATCTTCACTTCTCCCTCCATTCCGCCAAGTCCAATCCCCCGGTCTCATCAACAACTCTGTAGCAGATCTTTATCTTCACTTCTCCCTCCATTCCCCCAAGTCCAATCCCCGGTCTCATCAACAACTCTGTAGCAGATCTTTAGACTCTCCGCACTCTCTGCTCCCTTCCCCCAGGGGACTAAGCTGATGCTGGTAGAACACCCTGCTTCCCTCCCTCCTGTGAAACCCTTCACACACACCCAGACCATCCTCATTCCTAAGTGTCAATTCAAACTATCCATAAATACCATTTACCTGGAAACTCAGAAGCCATACCTCAGGATCCCAGAAAAATTTTCTACCAGGCAATGCACAATCATTATACTCTCCTAAGAAGCAGAAATGAAGAAGTAACATACCCACACAACAAAGATAGTACTAGGTATCAACACCTAGAACTACAATCTTCCTGATCCCAGATCCCTAAGTGCATCATAACAGCACAGTCGATAACAGCCAGGACAATATGTCTCCAGCAGAGCCCAGCAACCCTACCATGACAAGCCCTGAGCATTCCAACATAGATGAAGTACAAGAAAAAAGCCTAAAACGGACTTTCTTTATGAATGTTATAGAGGTTCTTAAAGAGGAAATCAATAAATTGCTTAAAGAAATCTATGAAAATGCACACAACACGTACACACAACCCACAACAGAAAGAAATGAATAAAGCCACTCAAGACCTGAAAGTGGAAATAGAATCAATAAAGAAAACCCAAAATGGGCTGGAGAGATGGCTCAGTGGTTAAGAGCACTGCCTGCTCTTCCAAAGGTCCTGAGTTCAATTCCCAGCAACCACATGGTGGCTCACAACTATCTGTAATGAGATCTGGTGCCCTTTTCTGGTCTGCAGGCATACATGCAGACAGAATACTGAGAATACTGTATACATAATAAATAAATAAATCTAAAAAAAAAAGGAAAAGAAAACCCAAACTGAAGAGATTCTGAAAATGAAAACTTGAGAACTTGAACAGGAACTACAGAGGCAAGCCTCAACAACAGAGTATAAGAATTAAAGAGAAAATTCTCAGGCATTGAAGACATTATAGAAGAAATGGATACATCATCAAAGAGAATGTAAAATCTAAAACTGCTGACACCAAACATCCAGGAAATCTGGGACACTATGAAAAAAAAATCTAAGAATAATAGGCATATAGGAAGAAGAATAAACCTAGATCAAAGGCCTAAAAAATATTTTCAATAAAGTCATAAAAAAAATTTCTTATCTAAGAAAGGAAATGCTTATCAAGGTAAAGAAGCATATAGAACATCAAATAGACTGAACCAGAAAAGGAAGTATTTTTGGCATGTAATAATCCAAACACTAACTGTACAGAACAAAGAGTAAATATTAAAAGCTACAAGGAAAAAAGATCAAGTAATGTATAATGGTAAATCTATTAGAATTACACATGACTTCTCAATGGAGACTCTAAAAGCCCGCTGTGAGATATTTCAATTGTGATCTGACAAATACAGCTTGCTTGGAGGCAGAGGATAGAGCTAGTCACTAGCTGACCAAAATTAGCTATAGAGATTTGGAGGACTGTAGACAAATAGAAGACAAGAAGCAGTAAGGCGGGGCTGGGAAAGGATCATGGCCCCTTCTGGAAGAGGAAACAGAAGAGGTAGGAAGCCACTGGTGGCTACTCCTTTGCTTCTCTGATCTATCAGGTTTTTGCCGTGATATATGAATCCCAATTTTTTATTGATGAAGAATAATTAGTTAAGTCATAAAAAGCCAGATAGGCCTGGACAGAAGTGCTACAGACTCTAAGAGACCACAGATGCCAATTCAGACTACTATGCCCAGTAAAACTTTCTATTGCAATAGACAGAGATGTTGTGGGAGGTCCTTCTGTCTATGTGTTGTTTTTATTGGTTAATGAATAAAGAAACTGGCTTGGCCTATACCATGAGAGGAGGAAGGTGGAGTTAGAAAGAAGCCATAAAGTCACTGGAAACAGACGCTGGGAACTTTACCCAGTAAGCTACAACTACATAGCGATATACAATTAATAGAAATGGGTTAAATTACTATAAGAATTAGCCAATAAGAAGCTAGAACTAATGGGCCAAGCAGTAACTTAATTAATACAGTTTCTATGTGATTATTTCAGGTCTAAGCTAGCCAGGCAGCTGGTAACCAACAAGTGGCTCTCCTCTAACACAGAGAAAATAAAACATTCCATGATAAAAAAAAAATCAAATTTAAGCAATAACTATCTATATATCCAGCCCAATAGAAAGTTCTAGAAGAAAAACTCAAACTTAAAAAGGTTAACCACATTCAGGAAAACACAAAGAGCAAATAATCTCAGACCAGAATATCAAAAGAGAGAATCAGACTCTTCTCTCTCTCTCTCTCTCTCTCTCTCTCTCTCTCTCTCTCTCTCTCTCTCTCTCTCTCTCTCTCT
>NW_004949097.1:81514-90361 GCF_000317375.1 Microtus ochrogaster
TCTCTCTCTCTCTCTCTCTCTCTCTCTCTCTCTCTCTCTCTCCTTTTTTCCTTCTCTACACCCACAACAACAACAACAAAATAACAGGAAACAACAAACACTGTTTAAGAATATCTCTCAAAATCAATGGTTTCAATCTCCAAATAAAAACACATACTAACAGAATGGATGCATAAATAAAATCCATTTATTTGCTTTATCCAAGAAACACACCTTTCTTGGATATATATCAAAAACAGATATAACCTCATGGTAAAAGGATGGGAAAAGATATTTCAAGAAACAAGCTTGTGTGGCTATTTAAATATCTGATAAAATAGACTTCAAACAAAAACTAATAAAAAGAGATAGAAAAGAACACTACATACTTACCAAAGGAAAAATACACCAAGAGGACACTTGAATTTTTAATATCTATGCCCCAAACCCAAAGTCACCCAAGTTTGTAAAAGAAACAGTGGTTAAAAAACATATTGACCCTCATGCACTGAAAGTGGGAGACCTTAATACCAAACTCTCACCTGCAGAGAAATTATTTAAAGGAAATATATCAGAGAAATCCTGGAGCTGATATTATATACCAAATGGAATAACAGATATTTACACCAATATCTTTTACACCAACAACTTTTCACCCAAACACAAAAGATAAACCTTCTTTTCAGTGCCTCATGAAACTTTCTCCAAAACTGATGACATACCTGAACAAAAAGCAAGACTGAACAAATTCAAGAAAATTAAAATAACGCCTCACATCCTATCTAATTACCATGGATTAAAAGTGGATATCAACAACAATAGAAAGCTTATAAACTCATAGAAAATGAACAACTCTTTACTAAATAAAAATGGGTCAAGAAAGAAATTAAAGACTTTCTAGAACTGAATGAAAATAATACACAACATGCCCAAACTTATGGGACACAATTAAGTGATTCTAAAAGGCAAGTTCATAGCACTAAGTGTCTACATAATGCAGTTGGAGAGATCTCGTACCAATAACTTAAAGCATGCCTGAAAGCCCTAGAACAAAAAGAAGAAATTATAGCCAAAAGGAGTAAATAATCAGAAATAAACTCAAGATTGAAATCAATAAAATAGACATAAACAAAAAAATCAATGAAACAGATTTTCTTTGAGAAAATTAATAAGATTAATAGACCCTTAGCCAAATTGACTAAAAGGTCGGCAGAGATTAACCAAATTAACAAAATCAAAAATGAACAGGGGGGCATAATGAAAGACATCTATGAACTCCAGAGACAGACTCAGAGAATTTTCAATATATACTCTCAAAACATGTTGTCTTAGTTACGGTTTATATTACTGTGAGGAGACACCATGCACAGTAACTCTTATAAAGGAAAATATTTAACTGAGGTGGCTTACAGTTTCGGAGGTTGGATCCTTTATCATCACGATGAGGAGCGTGGCAGCATGCAGGTAGACATGGTGCTAGAGCTGGAGCTAAGAGTTCTACATCTTGCACAAGCAACAGGAAATGGTCTAAGACACTGTGAGTGGCTTAAGCATTTATGAGACCTGAAAGCCTGCCTCCACAGTGACACACTTCCTCCAACAGATCACACCTACTCCAACAAAGTCACACCTCCTAATAGTACCACTCCCTCTAGGAGCTATTTTCTATCAAATCACCATACCTGTACTCCACAAAATTGAAAAACCTAAAAAGAAATGAGTTTTCTTACTCAACAGATACCATTTACTAAAAAAATAAAATTCAGATAAGCAGTTTAAACAGATTTATATAAATAGAAGCAGTCATTACAAGTCTCCCAACCAAAGTCCAAAGCCAGATAGTTTTATGGCAGAGTTCTACCAGACTTTCAAAAAAGAGTTAATGTCAACACTTCTCAGATTATTACACAAAATAGAAACAGAAGGAACATTGTCTAATTCATTCTGCAAGGTTACAGTTACTCTGATACTTAAACCACATAAAGAACCAACAAAGAAAGAATTACAAGCCAACTTTTCTTATGAACAAAGGTGCAAAAATTCTCAATAAAATACTTGCAAATCAAATCCAAGAACACATCAAAAAGATCACAGGCACTAAGAGCACAGGCACTAAAATCAACAATTAATAAATGGTACCCCATGAAACTGAAAAGCTGCTGCATGGAAAAGGACAAAACAGCACCCTACAGAATGGGAAAAGATTTTTACCAAGTACTTATTCAATAGAGGGCTAATATACAAAATATGTAAAGAACTCAAAAAAAATAGACATCAAGAAAACAAATAGTACTACTTAAAAAAAAACAGAGTACAGATCTAAACAGAATTCTCAAAAGATGAAACTCAAATGACTGAGAAACATTTAAATGTTCCACCTTTTTAGCCATGAGCAAAAAGCACATCAAAACTACTTTGGGATTTCATTTTATACTCTTTAAAGTGGCTAAGATCAATAAAACAGGCAATAGCTCATGTTGGAGAGGATGTAGAGTTAAGGGGAACATTCATCTGTTGCTGATGGGAATGTAAACTCGCTCAGCCACTGTGTAAATCAGTGTGGCAGTTCCTCAGGAAGACAAGAATTTATCTACTTCAAGATCCAGCTGTATCCCTCTTGGATATATAGCCAAAGGACACTTACCTTACTTAACACAGCAACATTTGCTCAAGCATGTTATCGCTGTTCTCTTTATAACAGCCAGAAATTGGGGAAGAAGGGGGGTGTGGAAGCTAGATGTCCCCCAGCAGCAAAATGGATAAATAAAATGTGGTATATTTGTTCAATGGAGTATTACTCAGCCATTTTAAAAATAACATCATAAAATTCAAAGATAAATGGGTGAAACTAGAAAAAAATCATTCTGAATATTACAGACACCAAAAGACAAATATTATGTGTATCCACTTATATGTGGATATTAGCTGTCGTTATCATTAAGTCGATGATAACAATGCTACAGTCTATAGTGTGACAGAGGTTAGGTATAGAGTAAGGGACTAGGAGGAGCAGATAGATATTAGGAAAGAGAAATAGAATAGATAGGTATGGGTGTCGGGGGGGGGGGCTGGAACAGGAAAGTAATGTGGAGAGGAAAGAGGGAGACAGGGGATGGAATACAGGGAGAGAGAGCTAAAACGAAGGGCTATTTGAGGAGTAATTTGAAAACCTACTACTGTAGAGCTTCCTAAATATATACACATATAAAAAGGCAATCAAAATAATGGGTAAGACAGAGTCCCAACTGGCCATCTCTTATCCAATGAAGTTTTCAGTACCATGATTGGGTTACATCTAACTAAAGTGTTGGCCTAAGGCGTTTCATGAAAATCCCCAAACAACCCAGCTGTTGTGAAGTCTATGGATTGCTTTCCACAAACTGAAGGAAAGGCCCCCTTGCCTATAACACCTACACAACTTCCTGAATATGGACACGTCAAGCTGGTGCCTTCACCCTATGTTCTAGTGTCTTTGTTCTAAGGCACTCTGCACACTGCAAAAGAGAAACATAAACATCAAGCCAGTCACAAAACTCTTTGCTCTACAATGGTATCTTACTGGCAAGATATGCTAGGGCACAAAATTTGTGGGAGTAACCAATTACTATCTAATTTGGTTTAACATCTACATCACAAGATAGAACCCATGCCTGAATCTGTGTGAGCGTCCAAGAACCAGAAACTAGATAGCCCAGAGACCTAGGATAAAACAAAATAATACTACTCTTTTTTTTTAATGCAGCAAAAAATTAGTCCTAATGATATTCTGCTATTCTCATAGATCAGTATCTTGCTCAGTCTGTAGTCAGATTTTCTTTCTTGGACTACAAGCACCCAAATAATGACACAAAGACTTCTTATTATTAAGTATGAAAGCTTGGCCTTAGTTTAGACTTGTTCCCAACAAGTTCTTAAAACCTAAATTAACCTATTTATGTTAATCTATATTCTGCCACATAGCTCATACCTCTGCTCAGCACAGTGCATCTACTTCCTCCAGTTATGGCTGAGAAATCCAGTCTCTCTTCATCCCAGAGTTTCTATGTCTTCTCAGAAGTTCCACCTATCCTCTCCTGCCTAGCTATTGGCTGTTCAGCTCTTCATTAAACCAACCAAAAAGAAAAAGTCCCCTCACCACATAATAATCAAAACACTAAGCATGCAGAATAAAGAAAGAATATTAAGAACTGCAAAGGAAAAAGGTCAAATAACATATAAAGGCAGACCTACTAGAATTACACCTGACTTCTCAATGGAAACAATAAAAGACAAAAGGTTCTAGGTAAGCATTATGCAGGCATTAAGAGACCATGGGTGCCAGCCCAGACTACTATACCCAGCAAAATTGTCAATTACTGTAGATGGAGAAAACAAGATATTCCATGATAGAACCAGATTTAAACAAAACCTAGCCACAAATCCAGCTCTACACAAAGTACTAAAAGGAAAACTCCAACTCAAGGAAGTCAGCTACATCCACAAAAACACAGACAATAGACGATCTCACAACAGCAAACCCCAAAGAAGCGAAAAGCACACACAAAAACATCACCAGCAACAAAAAACTAAAATAACAGGAACTAGCAATCACTGATCATTCATATCCCTTAATATAAATGGACTCAACTCACCTATAAAAAGGCACAGGCTAATAGATTGGATAAGAAAACAGAATCCATCCTTCTACTGCATACAAGAAATACACCTCGACCATAAAGACAGATATCACCTCTGAGTAAAAGGTTGGGAAAAAATTTTCCAATCAAAGGGCCTAAGAAACAAGCTGGTTTAGCTATACTAATATCTAACAAACTAGACTTCAAACTAAGATCAATTAAAAGAGACAAGAAAGGATATTTCAAAAAAAAAGAAAGGATATTTCATATTAATCACAAGAAAAATCCACCAAGAGGAAATCTCAATACCGAACATCTGTGCCCCAATTATAAGGGCACACTCATATGTAAAAGAAACATTACTCAAGCTTAAATTACACATTAAGTCCCACAGACTAATAGTAGGAGACCTCAACACTTCACTTTCACCCCTAGAAAGGTCTGCCAGACAGAAACTTAACAGAGAAATGAGGGAACAAATAGATGTTATATTTTATCAGACACCATGGCTTAAAGTTAGAATTCGACACCAGCATTAATTTCAGAAAGCCAACAAATACATGGAAATTGAATAATGTTCACCTGAATCGTGAATTGGTCAAGAAAGAAATTAAAGACTTCCTAAAATTCAAAATGACCACACAACAACGCCAAAGTTATGGGACACAATAAAGCAGCGTTAAGAGGAAATTCATAGCTCTAAATGCCAACATAAAGAAGCTGAAGAAATCCCACACTAGCAAATTCACAGAACACCTGAAAGCTCTAGAACAAAAACATGCAAGCTCACCCAGGAGGACTAGATGACAGGAAATGAACAAATTGAGAGCTGAAATCAATAAAGAAAACAATACAAAGAATCAATGAGACAAAGAGTTGGTTCTTTGAGAAAATAAAAAAATAGACAAACCTTTATGCAAACTAACCAAAATGCAGAAAGAGAGAATATCTAAATTAACAAAGTCAGAAATGAAAAGGCAGACATAACAAATAGGACTCAGAGGAAAGTCAGAGAATCACCAGGTCATACTTCAAAAACCTGTACTCCACAAAATTGGAACACTTAAAGGAAATCGACAATTTTCTGGATAAATACCACTTACCAAAATTAAATTAAAACAAGATAGACAAAATAGTAGACATAACCACTAAAGAAATAGAAACAGTCATCAAAAGTCTCCCAACCAAAAAAAGTCCAGGACCAGATGGTTTCAGTGCAGATTGCTACAAGATTTTCAAAGAAGAACTAATACTAATACTTCTCAAATTATTGCATACAATAGAAGCAGAAGGAACAATGTCAAATTCTTTTTATGAGGCTATAGTTACCCAGATACCCAAACCACACAAAGACACCACTAAGAAAGTAGGTTGGGAACGTTTTCTTCTATGATTTTGTTGAATATATTTTCTGTGCCTTCTCCTTCTTCTATCTGTATTATTCTTAGGTTTGGTCTTTTCATGGAGTCCCATATTTCCTGGATATTTTGTGTTAAACTTTTGTTAGATTTAACATTTTATTTAACCAATTAATCTATTTCCTCTATCATATCTTCAACATCTGAGATTCTTTCTTCTATCTCTTGCATTCTGTTGTTTATGCTTGCATTTGTGGTTTCTGATCATTTACAAATAATTTCCATTTCCAGAATTCCCTCGGTTTGTGTTTTCCTTATTGTCTCTATTTTGGTTTTCAAGTCTTGAATCATGTCTTTCATTTGTTTGATTGCTTTTTGTTTGTTTGTTTGTTTGTTTTGTTTTCTTTCAGGGATTTGTTGATTTCTTCCAATTTTTTGTCTGTCATGTTGCCCTTTGTGTTGTTGAGTGTGTTCTTACCTTGTTGTCTACCCATCTTTTCCTCCAATTGGTGTAGTTGGTTCTGTGTTTCTGGTGATCAGGCCTCCAGGCACCAGTAGATCCTAGGCTCAAAGGGTCACTCCTCATATTGGAGTTGAGACCATGGTCCAGTCATGAAGGAGGTTGGGCACAGGAGGGCAAGAGGCCCTTCCTTGTCTGCTGGCACTGACAGAGGTTGGGCTTGGGCAGGCTGAAATAAATCTTTTGCATTGTGTTTTATTTGGGTTTTTGGTTTTCAAAGGCATAGTATTTTTATATAGCCCTGACTGGCCCAAACTTGCAATTCACCTGCTTCAGCCACTTTAGTGTTGCACTCAGCCAACAAGGTATTGGAATTATTTCTAGAAGGATGTTTACTATCCCATCAGTTAGACTTAAATCTCCTTAAATCCAAAGTGACTTTTGATGTGACAATCAGAGACAATTATCTCCAAAGTTACATATACAACCAACTAGTATCCATTTGGTCAATCTTTTCTAAGTAAAACATTAGCAATGATTGGCAAGCTCTTGGCTCGAAGCAGGGGAAGATGAGGCATGCATCAGAATCAGCAGTGAACTTTGCAGGACAGGTCAGTCTCCTCCTGTGACTGAACCCTCCCAGGATGCATTTGACCTACTTCAAGAATTGATGATGCAGAGCAAACAGGTTAGTCAATGCCTAATCCTCTGTGTCCCAACTTCCATGCAATATTTGAAAGCACCCAGACAACAAGAAGATATTATTAACTCCTTCTCATCCGCATGACACTGCTGCTTTCCAGAAGTGAGAGAGGGTTTTGAATTGGTTGTGAGTGCCTGCTGCTAGGGCCTCTGACTCTTTCCTGCCTCGATTAGGCAATCCAGGCACACATCTCCACCATTCTGGCAAGAAATTTGAACTCCCACCAAAATGGGAAGAAGCCAAAGAAAGTCAAAATTTTCTTCAAGCAGAAGCTCGTTAGGAAAACTCTTTGGGAAGGAGAGAAGCAGAGTGATTGCCCTGGCTGGCACACAGGGCAGTGACTCAGTGAGACGAACAGCTCCTGCAGGAGGAGTTGGGTTGGAGCCCCAGGGATTTGGGTGGAGGTGAAGAGAATTGTACTTAGCGAGAATGCATGTACATGTGTACTGAAACACTACACTGTGCCCTGGTGGTTAGTATGTGTGACTATTACGAATTAATTTTAAAAATGTTGTTGAATGTTCAAGATGCAAACATTAGTTATTATGCTCTGGTCATCTTGCCTTATATACAGATATTAAATGATCACATTGTATCGGATAAGTGTGTACAATTAAAATAAGAATCAATTTGTAAAATACTCTAAAACTCGCATGTTAAAATGAAAGAAAAAAAGTGCATGGTCCGGCTTGCAAAAATAAACTCGTTTTAACTCCCTCTTTCCTTAGAAACTGATCCCTCCGTCCTTGCAGACCTGAAAGTTAAGAAAAAGAAAATGCCCAGCAGGTGGCAGAAGGAGATAACGAGACTGAAGGCATATCCCACGTTTCATCATCTTCGGTGGGTTTTCATTTAGTTATTAACGAATGCCTCCTGGGAGGAAGGGCATCGAGTTGGTTTCTGTTTTTCCAGCATCTTGTGCAGGTCCCAGAAGATGATAGATAGGTCTATTTGCTGATTGATGAAGGAAGGAAGGAAGGAAGGAAGGAAGGAAGGAAGGAAGGAAGGAAGGAAGGAAGGAAGGACTAACTCACCTAAACTGGAAAATGTCATCATTTGAAATAGTAACGTTCTTTTCATACCCTATTAGTAGCACTGTCATATTATTTAGTTTTAGCTGAACATTATAGATTATTTATGTGTTCATGCAAGTATATACTGTATGTGAGCATATCCCCCCCACGCCTCCCACCCTACTTTTCTTAACCCCTCTTCCCTCATTAGTCCCCCCACTGCCACCCAGTACAGTTTCACGTCTGCTTTCCTGTCATACACACATGATTTCATTTTTAGACAGTGTCTCACAACGTAGCCTTGGCTGTCCTGGAACTCCCAATGTAGACCAGTCTGGCCTTGAACTCACAGAGATTCGCCTCCCTCTGACTCCTACTGGCTGGGATTAAAGGCACACAACAAAATTAAACAAATTAAAGGCATACAAAATCTCAGAACTACAAATGAGAAGGTGTAACATTTGTTTGCGTCGGGCTGGTTTAATTCACTTAATATGGTCATCTCCACTTGCATACATTTTGCTCTAAACAATATAACTTCATTCCTTTCTATTCATTATAGGGACTGAAAAGATGACTCAGAGATTAAGGGAACTTGCTTCTCTTGCAGACGATCTAAATTCAGTTTCCAGCACCTGCTCCAGCTCAAGGGGACCCAATTCTTTCAGCAGCTGGTCTTTGAGGGCACCCACATGAGTGTGTGCAGACACGCAAGCAG
>NW_004949097.1:90605-95590 GCF_000317375.1 Microtus ochrogaster
ACCACCCACCTCCATCCAGGTCTAGTAAGGTGAGCATCCAAACTGCCTAGGCTCCCACAAAGCCAGTACCTGCAGTAGGATAAAAAAAAACCCATTGTTATCCATTCCTGTTGTTGCAAACCTTAATTGGCTTTAGAACTTAACTAGTATAAGCAGTGTTACACTAAGCACTTATGGGCAAGTGTCTCTAAAATGTTGACTTGGAGTCCTTCGGGCAAGTGGCAGGGGTGAGTGGAATAGCTGAGTCATACTGGGCCTGTCTTTAGCTTTTTGAGAAACTGCCACCCTGACTTCCACAGTGGCAGGGCTAGCTACAGTTTCCCCGGCACTGTCCAGATGCATCTTTTACAGAGCTGGTATTACTCTGGTACCAGAACCAAACAGACCCAATAACCAAGATAATCAGATTAGCCTCCCTGATGAACAGAGAGGAATTTTTTTTTTCAATAAAATACTTGCAAACTGAACTGAAGGACACATCAAGAAGATTATTCACTGTGATCAGGTTGGCTTTATTCCAAAGGTGCCGTGGATGACCTAGTGTGCGTTCCCACCAGTGGGGTGTAAGTGTTGCCTCTTCTCCGCTTCCTCGCCAGTAATTGTTGTTATTTATTTTCTTAGTGACAGCCATTCTGACCAGGGTAGGATAAACTCCCAAACTAGCTTTGAATCTGATTTGCTTGTTTTGCTTTGCAGTACTGACTGAGAACTGAATTTAGGGCCTTCCATGCTGGGCAAGGGCTCTGCCTCTGCCTTATATCGGCAGTCCTTTTATTTAAAAAAAAAAAAAAAAAAAAAAAAACTTTTACTTTGAGACAAGCTTTTGGTGTTTCCCAGACTGAGCTCAATGTATAGCCCAGGCTGACCTTGAATTTGCAGTTCTCCTGAAGGGACTGCAATTACAGGCCCACAGTACAGGTGGGTTTCAGTGGATATCATTATTCTTTACTTATTAAAATGTATCTGTCTGTTTTAGAAAATTTCAAAGTTTATTAGATTCTGACAACATACATGTACATTAATTAAAAAGAGAATTAAAGACTAACAATGACTAAATAACAGCCAAAGTGCAGAGTTTCAAAGAAATCAGCATTCATAAGGAAGGCATTCTGTATTTGGAAATAAATAAGTGATCTTTGAATAGTTGTATTGTTTTTTAATCACCATCTTGAGCTGACTGAAATTTAAGGGACAGTTTATTTCAGCCAGAGGTGATAGCCTTTGATCCCAAGTCTTGGGAGATAGAGGCAAACCTGGCACTCAGAGAGCTCCAAGACAGCTAAAGTGACTTGTCTCAAACAAACAACTCATTTGACTGACCCTCCTGGAAAATGCTCTGGTGGAATGGTGTGTGTGTGTGTGTGTGTGTGTGTGTGTGTGTGTGTGTGTGTGTGTGTGTGTTTATAATCATTACTTTAAGATAATCTGAGATAATACAAGTCATCTGGTGACTTTTTATCATGTTCAAGTTGATTGGGTTCTCATCCCTTGCTTATCTGGGCACACAAAAAGCCACACGTGGTACCAATGGGCTTTCCATCACCACTTGTCAGAATGAGGGAGGGATTGTCAGACTCCTACACACCCATGGCAAGGCCCATGCTAATGAAGTAACACCGTTGGCAATGCTGAGTTGGCACAGGAGAGACCTGTGTGGGATATAAACTCTTTGAGGGCAGGAATGTTGTCTTATAATTTTTCATATTTCCAGTGCCAACACCCAGCATCTGACATATATTAAGGGCTCAATAAATATTTACTGAAAGTGTAGAGACTATCAAGAAGCATCTCCTTGTACAATGGTGCTTGAATCAGAGCCACATTCTCAGCAGAAGAACAGGAGCGCAGCTCACGGGAGCTCATAAGAATGGGACCAGAATCAAAGAAATTAGCATTATCCGAGATGGTGACATCCTTCATTGTCATGCTCATCTGAGGAGCTCCAGTCCTCACTGGTGCTATTCAACTCCAGGACACTAATCACCTTACTTAATGTACGGCACTTGACTGTGTACTGAAGTAAGGTGTCACCCTGACTGAGGGCCTTTAAACGTCAGGACGAAAGTTCAGATTTAGCTCCCAAACTGTCGAGGAGCACTAGATCTTTAACATCAGTTCCTTTTTTAAAAAACTGTACTTATTTTTTATTTAAGTATATGTGTGTATCTAGATGGACATCACATCTGTTCAGAAGCCATCGAGGTCAGAAGAGGGTGTCAGATCCACTGGAGCTGGAGTTACAGTTTTAGCTCATGAGCCACCAGATGTGGGTGCTGGGAACAGAAACCAGGTCCTCTGCAAGAGTAGCACAAACACTTAACGACTGAAGTATCTCCTCTGCTCCTAAGAGGACTGCTATCCCAGGCCGGTGAGATGGCTCAGTTACTAAAAGGGGCTTGCCACGCAAAACTGACAACCTGAGTTCAGTCCTGGGAATCCACAACGAAAGAACCAAGTCCCAAAAGTCCTCTGACCTCCACACATGTGCCGTGGTACCCATGTACTTACACACACACACACTAACAATAGCAACAACAATAAAAACACTACTACTAATAATAATAATACATTTACTATTTTAATCATTGTTAATTATGCTTCTCTCTCTGTGTGTGTGTGTGTGTGTGTGTGTGTGTGTGTGTGTGTGTGTGTGTGTGTGTAGGTATGTGCTTGTGAGTCCAGTTGCCCACAGAGGCCAGAGGAGTTCCCCACATGGCTAATTGGAAAGGGAACTCAGGTCCTCTGAAAGAGAAGTACACACTCTTAACCACTAAGTCATTTCTCCAGTCCCTAAATTTCATTCTAAAAAAGATTGTCCTGAATATTGGCAGCGCCCTGAACCTAGCTTAATCCCTATGCCCTTGTTTCCCTGTTCTCTGTAAGTGATCCCCTACCCACCCATTGATTCTATACTAGTAATTCCAGATCTTTATCGCGTCCTTAGGCTTGCCAAAGCAATGCATGCTGGTGAGGGCCTTTGAAGCACTGACACCTGGGCATGTCACATAAGCTAGCTTTCTTAAGTTCATCTTGAGTCGGGGGCAGTAGCATCCCACAGGCTGAGATCAGACTGAATAAAAAGGAGGAAAGAAACTATAAACCAATGTTCTTCTTTCTCTGCTTCCTGTCTGTCGATGCAACGGCTGATTGGCTCTCACACCACCTCGCCTTCCCTGCTATGATGGACTGGACTTTCAGCTGATTGGCTCCCTCACCACCCGTCTCTGCTATGATGGACTGGACTTTCAGCTGATTGGCTGGCTCCCTCACCATTCCCTCTCTGCTTTGATGGACTGGACTTTCGAACTCTGAGGCAAAATCGTCTTCTTTCAGTTGCTTTCCAAGGGCCTTTTGTTAGGGCAACAAGACAAATAACTATGTACTAATTTCGCAAATAGATTTTTCTCTTTTTCCTTTTAGATGAATCAGTTTGGATTTTAAAGTCCTGTCTGGGGTCAGTGAGATGGCTCAGCAAGTGAAGGTGTTTACAGTCAAGACTGAAGACCCAAGTTCAGTCCTCTGGACCCACATGGCAGAAGGCAGGAAGCTACTTGTTCCAGTTGTCCTCTGACCCCTCACATGCACCAGGACACATATGTTCCCCAAATTAAATAAACGGAATTTTTGGAAAACCCTGCCCTAAGCTTTTTTTCTTCGTACCACATTTCCCCATCCTCTGTGCAGATAAGAAAAGATTTATCCCGTTGCCAAATCGTCCTGCATCTTAAACTTCCTCCATATATATTCTGTTGACTCTCACTGGCCTCCATATCACAGTAGCGTTTCTTTGCTGTATTCCCGAACTCCAGTCTCGCGTCTTTTAAATAATCTTCTAGTCGCTGTCAAAGAATTGTTAAAGTCAGGCTTGATGTGTCCACCTTCTCTTCAGGAACCTTCAGCATCTCCCTGGGACTCCAGGAATAAACTCTGGTGGCTTCAAACACCCCACGACTTGTCATTTGTTTTCCTTTCTACCTTTTCTTTCCCACTGCCTCCTTCAGCCAAGCGCGACCATCCACGCGACCATCCACTCCTGCTGCATCCCGACCTCTCCAGCCTGCCTTGTTCTTCAGCCTATCAGAGACACTCTACCCATCCTTAAAACGCCACCTTTCCCGTAAACTCAAAAGTCTTTAAACATCCCAAAGCAGATTTCTCTGGGCATCCACAGCACTTCACACCCCTAACAAAACACTTCTTTCTTATTCAATATTTTCAGAAAAGTCACTTTTCATTTGGGCTGTAGAGTTCCTTGAGGACCAGAATTCATCCGTGTTACACACTGATAAGGAGCATGACGGGCATGTTTTCACCAACAGCTGCTAAATTGATGTACATGCAACATGTGGGTTTGTGAAGGCACTTGGTTCTTCCTCTTAATTGTTTGAAAATGTGATTCAACATCAAACTTGATGTTTCCCTTGGAGTTTGTGATTCATCTATTATGAGAATTCATGTGTTTATCACATTTTCTAGTCTGTAATTCTCATGACTCTCCTTAGAAGTCCCAGATGAACATAAATTCTGTAAGGCTTTGAATGTCTGAGTCTGCTTCATTCATAAAAATACTTTCCAGTCTGGCTCTGCTCCTTTCCTGTCTCTTGTCTTTCTTTTTCCCCTCCCTCCCTCCTTTCCTTCCTCTCTTCCTTCCTGCTTTTCTCTTCCTCTCTCTTCTTTCCCTCTTCCTTCCTCCCTCCCTCTTTCCTCCCTCCCTCCCTCCTTTTTCCATTCCTTCGTTCACTCCCCCTTCTTTCTTTCTTAGAAACCATCAGAGTGCAAGCTGTGACTTGCTTGTAATTATAGGTGGCAAAGCTAAGTCAGCTTTTATTTACAGCCCTTTGCCAAATCAGCTGTTGTCTTTTCTCTGGTGTGTGACTGCCTGAGCCAGCCTGAGTCATGTTATCTGTTCACCATCAAAATGGGGCACTTGATAGCATCTCTCTCTCTCTCTCTCTCTCTCTCTCTCTCTCTCTCTCTCTCTCTCT
>NW_004949097.1:95690-111715 GCF_000317375.1 Microtus ochrogaster
TTGGCATTCTAGCATTTCTCCCTCTCTCTCTCTCTGTCTCTCTCTCTCTCTCTCTCTCTCTCTCTCTCTCTCTTTCTCTGCCCTCATTCAGATCCTCGGTGGAGCTTCTCTCCTTCCTGAGAGTCACAGTTTTTCAGATATTCCCAGTCTGGAGCAATACAAACCAATGACTACTGAACTCTAAGCAGCCTCTCCCTGAAGAAGACACAAGGCAAGAAAATCCAGGTGGAAAGAAGAGGGAGGCTGAGTGACTACAAGATAAGGAAACTTAAAAGAAACCACGAGAACTGAACTTTGTTGCTTACAGGCGAACAAAGCAGGGGGGCTAGGGAGTGTACCGTGCCTTTCACATGGTAGGTGCTCAGTATTTTTAAAATCAGGCTCTCTTTCTTATAATTGAATCAGTAAAAATAAAGCATTGTTTTGAGGGGATCAGTGTCATTTTAAGGCTGTAGAATTAACAATTTAAGTCATTACACTGAGACGAAGTCCCGCTCTACATGCAGTTTTACATAAAGTGGGTCTTTAAAAGCCTTTGGCTCCAGGTGTTTGCAGCGTGAGTCCATATAAAAACTTTTGCAGGGGCTGGAGATATGGCTCAGTGGTTAAGAGCACTGACTGCTCTTCCAGAGGACCCGGGTTCAATTCCCAGCACCCACATGGCAGCTCATGACTGTGTGAAGATCCAATTCCAGGGGATCTGACACCTTCACACCAATGCACATAAAATAAAGTTAAATAAAGCATAAAAATATTTAAAAAAAAAACTTTTGCAAATCAGAGTGTCTGTTTTCATCTTCCGAATCCTGGTTTTTCAGCGAGGCGGAGTCATTCAGCTGGCTCCAGTTTCGCTGGCCTAGCATAGTTAGGAAGAACTGAAACAAACCTGATCAACTGGATTATAAGCTTATTTGGCCAAGGGCACTGGGCAGATGCTACACAGCTGCAAAGCTAAAGACAACCGCTCCAACACAGAACCAAGCAATGAGGTGTCGGGTGGGGAATTGCATCAGACTTAGAGGCAGAACAACCTGAGTTTGAACCGTGCCGCTCTTGCTTGGGCTCCGAACAAATCCCTGGCTTCCTCACTGATTCTGTTCCATGGCCTGGACTCCACTTCTGTCAGATATGGCTTCTTGTAGGAATTAAATGGTAAGTGGATGAAAGTGTCTGATATTCTGCAAACGTGGTGAAAATGGAAGATGTTTGGTTGTGGACTTATTAACAAACAACATGTTAGCATTAGGTTTAGACAAATGGTTTCCACCAGTAGTGTTTGGGTGCAGAGGAACAATACACAGTATATGTGCAGACACAGTCACCCCCCCCCCATTAATACAACTGTAATGTCAGGGTTCGTTGGTGGCATATCATCTGATAGGAGTATTTTGTGCTAGACACAAAACATTACACAGAACAGATAAAAGTCAAGCATGGTGGTAGATGCCTATAATCCCAGAATTTAGGAGGCTGAGGCAGGAGAATCAAGAGTTCTGGGACTGACTAACCTCACATTTAATTCTCCATAATCAGCCATTTAGCCTTTAGCCTCATAGAATCTTTAGGACAGGTACATGAATCCACCCCCCCCCCTCTCAGAACTAAACTTCACACCTTCCTATAATGGGAAGATGCTGATGAACAGGCATGATGACAAAGGAAACTGACCTCCCTTTAAAAACGGATAAAAAGTATAAACAAAAACTAAAAGTCATTGAAAGCAAATGAGTGAATGAATGGATTTTGAGTTGGGGAGGCTCCAGCACTATCGCAACACTGCTAAAGAGGCTGAGAGCTCTGTTTGTGGGTTCCCTAGCAGTGGGACCAGGATCTGTCCCTGGCATATGAGCTGGCTTTTTGGAACCTATTCCCTGTGGTGGGACACTTCTCCCAGCCTTGATGCACTGGGGAGGAGTTTGGTCCTGCCTCAACTTGAGACGCCAAGCTTTGTCAACTCCCGTGGGAGGCCTGACCCTTGCTGAAAAGTGGATGGGGGGTAGGACATAGAAAGGTTAAAAAAAAAAAAAGAAAAAGAAAAAAAAGAAAAAGAAAAAGAAAAAAAAGAAAGGTTGTGCGGAGAGGGAATGACAGGAGAGGAGGGAGGGGAAACTATCGTTGGTATATAAAATAAATTTTGAAATTTCAATTTAAAAAATCTTTTAAAAAAAAAAAAAGAGGCCAAGAGCAAGAGGAAAATTAAATTCACTACTTGGTTCAGTGAGGCCGGACGCATAGAGGAGTCAAATTCTATGTTCCCTGGGACATTTCTACTCCTGAAACCCGACAAGACTTAACAGAGTCTGCAAACCCACAAGCCCCATTGGGAAGACACACTAGTTCATGTGATGATGGGCTGAACTCATAAATGACCAAATAGGATTCTCCTAACATTACAGCATCCCTGGAGTACTATATCCTTTCGGTGTAAAGGGATCTGGGCTCAAAGGTTGGGGCTCAGTCAGTAAAGTGACTGTACCACAAGCAGGAGCACCTGAGTTCAAATCCTCAGCCCCCTCGTAAAAAAAAAATAAAAATAAAAATCTGGGCATGCTCACATGTGTCTATATTGCTAGGGGCAAGAGAGCAGAACAGGCAGGTCGCCAGAGCTCTCAGACAAGCCAGAGGTAAAGTACTTGTCTAGTATGTGGAAGGCTCTGAGCCAACACCAGCAACACACAAACACACACACATGAGGAAGGGAGGAAGGGAGGGAGGGAGGGAGGGAGGGAGGGAGGGAGGAAGGAAGGAAGGAAGGAAGGCCTTTGAACTGTTCAGATTTTCAGAGTTTTCTAAGAGAATGTTTGTGAGGAGGAGGAAGAAGAAAGGTGGAGTAACAAAAGGAAAGGAGGAAGACTTAGTAAGACTTAGTAAGTGTTCAAGTACTGGTGAACGGTCCTGACCCCTTTGACCTTCAGTTCATTAGCAAAATATTTTTCTACATATGAAAGACCTTCCAGGGTCATAGCCTTGGCCTCCGTGACTAGTGGAGGTTGACATTCCTTACACGTCACAAATCCAGTCATATCTACCTACTATTCTACAATGATTTCCCAGAATCCTCAGGGTAAAGTATATTTTAATCCGGTTTCATCTTCCGCGGTTCCTCAAATGCCACCCACTCCACACTCAGCTACATGTGGCCTTTGAGTTCTTCAGACACCCCTTCCTATCATTCCCGTCTGGTCTGTGCTTTTCTAAAACTGATTCCACCCCAGCCACAGGTGAGCTTGGCGTATATAACACATCCCACTAGACCATGGGTGTTTTTGTTTTTGTTTTGTGTTTTCAAGGCAGGGTTTCTCTGTGTATCCATCCTGGCTTTCCCAGAACTAGCTCTGTAGACCAGGCTGGCCTTGAACTCAACGAGATCTGACTGCCTCCACCTCCTGAATGCTGGTATTAAAAGCATGTGTCATCATCACCCATCAGACCATGAATTATTTAAGAGCCAGGACCCTGTCCATCTTATTCAAAGTGGATGATGACCAGAACATAATAGGAATTGCATTAATAGTTATGACCTGCATAACTATCAAAGCATTATCCTATAGTCTGCCTGTGCTAGCTGCTATGGATTACCACAACCTCTGACCCCCAGGGATGATGCTCTGCAGGCAAGTGTGATTGCACTAATTAGGTGGCCATTGGATCCCCTGGTAAAACTCCAGAGGAATCGCCACATAAAAAGTAAAACGTGAAACTCCAGAGAAAGAAGGAGGTGGGGAGCTAAGCAAAATGAGAACACATGTCTTTGGTAGACAATCAAAAAAAAAATGTTATTTACCTAAAACAGTCCTTCCAAAAGAGTTTGAAAATAGAAGGGAGGGTTCAGAAAACAGAAAAGCAGAGCAAGGAGTGGCCATATTGCAGGATATTTGGTATTTTGACTGTATACATCTTGACAGTGGGTAATGGAGATAAATAGTTCACAGTAAAACGTCATGTGTAAAAGAAAGAGAGCTACCAAGCTATGTCCCAGAGGACCAATTAAACCTCACAAGGGACCATAATAAGAGGAACAAAGACAATGAATGTTTGCCCCGAAGAGGAAACAAATGAAATACTGCTTCCTAGAAAATGAACAGATCACTAAAAACTCAAAATAAGAAGAAAGAAAATGAAACAGAGTAGCCAAGCAGGCCTCTTTGGGACTGAAGCCAAGTAGTGCCTCAGCAGGAAATACAAGGGCACCATTGGGACGGAAGGGAGTACGAATCACACTTCCATCAGCACAGCGATGAGCAGGAACTGAGTGTAAAGAACAGGGCCATGGCTTCAATCTCCTTCTCCAAGACAATGAGGGTCTAGCTGTCAGGTAACAGTACTTTTTCACTTCCTAGAAGACAAGAGAATCAAAAGTGTTATTTGCTGGTCATTAGAATAAGAAGCCTAAAAACCAAAAAAAAAAAAAAAAAAAAAAAAAAAAGAAAAAGAAGCCTAAATTTAAATTCTTAATGTCTGAGTTTATTAAAGAAATGACCCAGTATGATCATATGAATTCTTGGAGACAGTTCAAGGTAATGAGATGGTGTGTGTGTGTGTGTGTGTGTGTGTGTGTGTGTGTGTGTGTGTGTGTGTGTGTTTGAAGAGGCCAGAGGTGGACAGTGGGAGTCTTTCTCAATAGCTCTCTACCTTACTTTTGAGGCACAGTCTCTCATCAGACCTGGTACTTGATTCCTCTAGACTAACTGGCCAGGCAGCTGCAGAGATCTGCTGGTTTCTGCCTCCCCCAGCTTTGGTGTTACAGGTGCTTGTCTGGCTTTTTCATGGGTTTCAAATCAGGTCCTTATATTTTAATGACAATCAATTTACCACATAAGCAAGCCCCAGTGACTATGTGTTGACTTTGTTGGAGTGGTGGCCTAGAAACTGTTGCTGTACCTGATAACTTTTTATTTCTCTTTTACTTATTTATATTATCTAAACTATGTAGCAAAGCCTGCCATCCCAACATTCAGGAAGCTGAGACAGGGTGATTATGATAGTCAGGGGTTCAGCAACATAGAAAGACCATGTCTATGCACAACCCCTTGTTGTGGGAGGTCCTCCCGCTCCTCCAGCCTATAGCGGCTGAGATACCAGCCCATTGGGGCGTGGTCCCTCTCCCTTTAAAAAAGCGGCCACTTCCCTCTCCTCTCTCTCTTCACTTCCTGCTTCACCGGCGACTAGACTCCCTTTCTGGTTGTGCAGAGGGCTGTTGTCTGGGACGGTGATCTGTAAGTTTTTTCCCCTTTAAATAAATACCACCCTATTAATCATAATTCCAAACTGGTGTGGCATTGTTTGTGACTTACGCCTTCAACCCCTAAAGCGTCTTTTGCAGGTTCAATTCCCAGCACCCACATGGTAGATCAAAACCATCTGTAACTCCAGATCATGAAAAACCTGAATGACTTCTGCAGGCACCAGGCACACATATGGTGCACAGACATGCAAGCAGGCAAAACACTCATACACATGAAATAAAATAATTTTTTTGAATTTATCTTCAATGAACATGAATTTCTATTGCTGAAGTAAAGAAAAAGAAAAGAAAGGATCGCTCTTTCCTCTTGCGGCCATCGCTGGATCGCAGCCGCCAAAATGAAGTTCAATCCATTTGTGACTTCTGACCGGAGCAAGAACCGCAAATGACATTTCAATGCACCTTCTCACATTCGGAGGAAGATCATGTCTTCCCCCCTTTCCAAAGAGCTGAGACAGAAGTACAATGTTCTCTCAATGCCCATTCGAAAGGATGACGAAGTTCAGGTTGTCCAGGGACACTACAAAGGCCAGCAGATTGGCAAAGTGGTCCAAGTATACAGGAAGAAATACGTCATCTACATTGAACGGGTGCAGCGGGAAAAGGCTAATGGCACAACTGTCCACGTGGGCATCCACCCCAGCAAGGTGGTGATCACCAGGCTAAAGCTGGACAAAGACCGAAAGAAGATCCTGGAAAGGAAAGCCAAGTCTCGACAAGTAGGAAAGGAGAAGGGCAAATACAAGGAAGAAACGATTGAGAAGATGCAGGAGTAGGGGCGTCTCATACAGTTTTCATTAAAGACTGCTTGAGTAAAAAAAAAAAAAAAAGAAAAGAAAAGAAAGGATCCACTCTATTCCAAACCCAAAAATTTCTGAATAGGAGAACATCTAAAAATGTACTTATTTGATCAGTTGTAGACGATAGCAGAAAAATTTAAAACCATCAATTCAAATCACGGCCGAGATGCTCTCTGAGGAATGGGAAGCATAGAATCCAGACCCTAAATAGGAATTTGGGAGTGGAGCGGAGGGTAACGTAGTCCCAGTACCAGAAGGTTTGATAGTCCTTTGACCCCAAGCAAAGGTGGACTTTGTATGGCTGGGGCCCCTGCTAATGACTGCTATTATGTAAGCATGTTTGATGAGGAGATTTTATTTAAACTGACTCAGTCATTGACCGCATCATTACCGAGTCCTTGGTTGAAAGGAAAAGCAACTGACTCAGCTAACGCAGAGGTTTTAAAAGTAGGCTTATTTTGAAGGGCCCTGGAACTCATGAAAGAGCCATTGAATGCAGCCTCGTGGGAGCTGAGGACGGGAATTGGTAAGCTGTCCGTCGGAGGCCACGCTCCATAAATCCCGGAGCTGTGTGGTCTCTCTGTGGTGCTCTGTTCCGAATATCTGCCCCGTTCTTATCTCTTCAGACCAGATCCCTTCATTTATTCACAGTTCCTGTTCTCCTGTCGTCCTGGCTGTTTCTCCTCGGTCATAAACCAGCTCCAGGCCTGATGTGGCATGACTGATAGGCTTCTGCGGCTTAGCTGGACTCTTGCAGAACTGGCTCCACATCCGGTCAGGTGAGGGGGGCATCACTCCTCTGAGCCGCCCTAGAGGACAGCCTGGAGCCATTAGGTCAATGCCCTCCTAGCAGCAAGAAGGGTCCTCGGGATAAATTCCAGAGAAGGGGACTTAAGAGTCAGCACCCAAATATACACAGTACTTTTTATTATTTCATTAGTTTTTCGTGAATCTGTCTCCTCTCTCCTCATGCATCCCTTTCCTACATACAATAGCCTGGCTTCTCCCAACTAAATTAGAAGCATCTGGAATGCCGTGATTAATGAAATGACTTGGAGATAGTCTTTTCCCGAAATTGATTTAGATTAATTCTCTCTACACTTGATCTTAGTCAAAAGGCCTCCGAGAAGCAACTGGATTAATTTTCTCTAAAGATGTTGTTTTCTCATATAGACAAGTTGGTTTGGGCAGGTGGGGCTTTGGTTCTGGTGGGGCCCCATGTACCCCAGGCTGGCCTGGTATTTACTAGGCAGCTGAGAGCACCTTGAATTATCGACCCTCCTGCTTCCATTTCTCAAGTGCTAGAATCACAGACAGGTCTTACCATGCCATCTCTACAAACTGTTTCCTGCTGTGGCTTTCTAACTCCCAAAGATAAAAGGCAAAGATAGAGGATCACTTTCTCAGGGCTACTTGCATGCTCAAAGAAAATTCTAAGTAAGCCGGGAGGTGGTGGTGCACGCCTTTAATCCCAGCACTCAGGAGGCAGAGGCAGGTGGATATCTGTGAGTTCGAGGCCAGCCTGGTCTACAAGAGCTAGTTCCAGGACAGGCTCCAAAGCTACAGAGAAACCCTGTCTCGAAAAACCACAAAAAAAAAAAAGAAAGAAAAAAGAAAATTCTAAGTAACAATAATGGCTAATATTCACCTAGTGTTTATTGTATGTTGGACACTACTCTAAGGTTTCATATGGGTTACCACTGTAGCTCAGTAGTAGATCATATGCTTAGCATATGCAAGAGCTGGGGTTCTATTCTTAGCACAGACATGTCACACACACACACACACACACACACACACACACACACACACACACACACAAAGGGCCTTCAATATGCCAGTCAAGTACGTTACAACTGACCTACATACTCTGCTTTCCAGCACCTACCATCAGTTCAGCTAACCTGGGTCCAGTACTCAGAATCCTACATGGAGAACTTTTACAAGTTGTACTTTGACCTCAATGCCCCCCCCTCACACACACACACACACAAGCTGACCTTCATGTGTGCCCCTACACATACAAACACACATACACACATATGATGTTGGATTCCCCTCTGTCTGCTGTGAATATGTTTTAATATCATTGGTTAATAAAGAAGCTGCTTCAGCCTATAGCAGGGCAAAATATAGCCAGGCTGGAAGAGATATAGAAAGAGAGTAAGCAGAGTCGGGGAGATGCCATGTAGCTGCCAAAAGAGACAGACACCAGATCCTTACCAGTAAGCCACAGCCTTGTACCGATACACAGATTAATAGAAATGGGTTAATTTAAGATGTAAGAGTTAGTTAATAAAAAGCCTGACCTAATAGGCCAACCAGTGTTGTAATTAATATAGTTTGTGTGTGATTATTCAGGTCTGAGCAGTCGGGAAACGAGCAAGCAGTCTCTCCTTACATGCATACATACAAATAACTAAATATTAAAAATTAAATTAAAAACGGGGCCTAGATGAATAAGTCAATGGTTAAGATCACTTACTCTTGCAGAGGACCTGGGTTCAGTCCCCATCATCCATATGGTGACTAACAACTCTTCATAACTCCAGGTCCCAGGGATCATCCTCTGAGGACACTGAATGTATGTGAAGAGCAGACATAAATGCAAACAAGGCATTCTACATACAAATAAACATCTTGCTAAATAAAGAGGAAAGCAATTCCAGTATGGTGGTACATGCCTGTAATCCCAGAATTTATAAGGGAGACTGAGGTAAAAGGATCATGAATTAGAGACCAGCCTAGAACTCACAACAACCAGCTGTCTACAGAAAGAAAATTTCCTACCCCTTCATCAGCCCACATAAGAACTATAATAAAAAGGTTCTAATAAGAAGAAAGAGTTTTAGGCTGATGAAATGGCTCAGTGGATAAAGGTACTTGCTACCAAGTCTGATGATCTGAATTCAATCACAGGACCCACACAGTAGAAAGAGAGAACCAACTCTCCAAAGTTGATCTATGACCTCCACATACATACTGTGATATCTACAAATAGGCAGATAAGTAATAAATGTAATACAAAACTTTTAAAGAAAGAATAATTGCAAATATATAGAAGTCATCATTCCATCGTAGAAATGCATTCTGCCTTTCATGTGATCATAAGCATAATTTTGAAATGTAATATTTGTCCTAATACTTTGAGACTTCCACATAATGCACTTTTGTCTTATTCACCCCTGGCCTCTAACTCTCCCCAGATCCACCCTCACCTCTTCATCACCTCTTCCTTTTTCTTTAATTATTATTGTTATGTGTATACATATATAAATATATAAATGCAACCTGTTGAGTCCATGTAGTGCTGCGTATATGTATCTGTTTTTTAGGGCTTGGTATTTGATAACCAATTAGGGTTACTGTGGAGACTGATTCTCCTTTTCTCACCAGTCACTAATTCCCTATAGCTCTTGACCTGGGGTGAGGGTCCACGAAATTTCCTCCATTCACCATAGCATGTCAGCTAGTGTTGTCATTACTCAGGCCTTGTTTAGGTGGCCATATCGCTGAGATTTAATGGTTGCACGGTCATATAGGAAAGGCATACCCTTGTAGCAGATGTTCTAGTCTTCTGACTCTTACAACCTTTCCACCTCCTCTTCCTAGGTATTCCCTGAGCTTTAGATGTAAGGGATGAAGGGGTGTGTTGTTGATGTAGTCGCTGGGGCTACCCCACCCCCACCATCAGTTGATCTCTGCATTTTGACCACTCTGTCTTCTATAATGATCTCCATCTGCTGAAAAAAAAAAGACGTTTCTTTGAAGAAGAATGAGAGGTACATTCCCCTATGACTCTAAGGATACATATTTAAAATGCAGCTAGAAAGTAGACTGGTTGAGAAAAGTGGCAATAGTAAGTTCCTTTCTAAGTTCCAAGGGCTCACCAGCTATAGGTAGTTTTCTGGGTTTACAGTACTAGGCATGAACACGCTCCTATTGAATGGGCCATAAGTCCTATTAGACAACTGTTGGTTACCACCAAGATATCAATGCCACTAGTGTAGATCCTATCTTGCCATGTTGGTCACCTTTGTGGTTTGTAGACATTACAGCCGATTGTCTTCTCTCTCTCTCTCTCTCTCTCTCTCTCTCTCTCTCTCATGTTTTCCCAAAGCATAGCAGGAGGTTTCACCATCCCAGCACCATCTATCCCTGTGCAGTGCTACCTAAATAGTCAGCCAATATCAGACCTTTATTATAGCTATACATCTTTTGAGGTACAAGCTTTTGTATTAACTAGAGTAATGTCAGAAAGATTATAGACCAAGACTGTATGATCAAAATTTAACAGAAGATTATTTCCTGTTCACTTAACCTATCAAGACATGTGGGCCCTCGTCAGATTTTCTCATTGCTGTGATTTGGGAATCCAATTTCCTTTATCCTGTAGTTATCAGTCTTCCCCCAGGGCCTCGTCTTCAAATGAATCCAGCTGATGGAAGGAAAAAGAGAATTGAGAGATTATACATTCTCCTTCAGGCTTGACTAGGAAATGTCATGTACTACTTCTGCTCATATTCCACAGAGTAGAACCAGAGAGAAGAACGTGCTAGGGTTAGGAGAAGTGGGGTGATAGAGCTCAGATGTGGGTGGCTTCCAGTAGCAACTCTCTATTCTCTGAAGGGGAAAGCACACTTAACTGTGTAGTATATCAAGATAAAGACTGAGGTCTGAAGTTAAGATAACCATAGTCACAGAGCCAGGGCTCTGTGGTTCTCTGCACAATGGTGGGCAGCTCACGATTCTTGTAATTCCAGTTCCAGGGGAATCTGTCACCTCCAGCCTCTGAAGGATACCTGCACTCACATACACATACCCGCATGAAGATCCATACATGCAGCTAATCCAAAATGATAAAAATAAGTCTTCTATAAGGAAGATGAGAATTGAATATTGAATCGTTGGTGTCTAGTAACAGGGGAGAAAATTCTTAAAGGACTGTTCAAGAATCCCTAATGTCTTGAATTGTATCAGTAACCACAATTTCTGTCTGTGAATTATTTTGAAATATTAAATAAAATGTCGGTGACAAAAGAAAAATACAAAATAAACAGGAGATCTGTTTTCTGTTGTTTTTAAGTAGCCAGAACTGATAATTGCATGGCAAAAGTATTTTCTACGTATATTAGGCACTGTATTATATTATACAAAACATAATATAATACATAATAATAAATATAATATAGTAGAATTAGACTTTTACCATTGTGACAAAAATAACTTGAGGAAGGAATGTTTTACTTTGCCTCATCGTTTCAGGCACAAATGTTGGTCAAGGGTAAGATGACAAAGAAGCAGACCTATCAGATTTAACAAAAACATTATCATTCTTGAATGGATGCATGAGGGGAGCTGGGACAGAGAGGTTCTAGTCCAGGGAAGGTGGGCCTGCAGTGACAGCCAGAGCAACTCTTTTGGAAGAAATGTCTACAGGGGATTGGAGAGATGGCTCAGTGGTTAAGAGCACTTGCTGCTCTTGCAGAGGACCTAGGTTCGATTCCCATCATCCACATGCAGGTCACAACCATCTGTAACTCCAGTTCCAGGGGATCTGATGCCCTCTTCTGGCCTCTGTGAGCACTGCACATATGTTACACAAAACTAAATGCAGGCAAAACACCCAAACACATAAAGTTAAAAAGAAAGGTGTCTACAGAAGATTTAATGTCAGGCAAGTTAAGATATAAAGGTAACCTTTGTAACAAGATAAAATCTGGGTTCTGTAATTCTCAGCATACTAGGCTTGACCACCCATCCTGATCCACCAATTAAAGAAACGAACAACGATTTTTTAAAAAAATCAGGGGAGTTGAAGAGATGGGTCAACAGTTAAGAGCACTGGCTGCTCTTCCAGAAGTCCTGAGTTCAGTTTCCAGCAACCACATGTAGCTCACGACCATCCATAATGAGATCTGATGCTCTTTTCTGGCCTGCAGGCATACATGCAAGCAGAACACTGTGTGCATTATAAATAAATAAATCTTTTTTTAAAAGTTGGGACATTTATTCAGTGTCGCCACAGTGCAAAAAACACAAATAAAGGAATATAATGACCCCCAAACTGTCTGTGAGGTACAAGCACAAACATTGGGCTTCAATATAAGAAGACAGGAAGTAGAGAAGCAAGAGTGGTCATGAAGTCCTGATCTAGGTGTGGTCTCCTGGATCACTGTCCCAGCTCTAGTTCTGAAAGATGGTCTGGAGAAGCCCTTACTACTTGCAGGGGCAAGCTGGTCCTGAGGAGATATGACATCTGCTCCGGAGTACTGCCTTACCTTCATGGACAGTTGCTTTCTTGTGAGGAGGGGGTAGGGACTCAGTCCTGCAGAGTTCCGCTATTCCCAGAATCCAAGACAACTCTGTAGTGATGAGGCGAGCAGGCAAGCTTTTCGTCCTACCCGCCTCCCGCACAGCTAGCTTTATACCCGAAATAACAACACACAAACTGTATTCATATAAACACTGCCTGGCCCATTATATCTAGCCTCTTCTTGGCTAACTCTCAGATCTTGCTTAACCCATTTCTAATAATCTGTGTAACACCACGAGGTGGTGTCTTACCAGGAAAGATTCAGCATGTCTGACCTGGCAGCTGGCTCCATCGCGTCTGACCCAGAGAGGAGAGGCATGGCGATTGCCTAACTTCCCTTCTTCCCAGCATTCTGTTCTGTCTACTCCACCCACCTATGTTCTGACCTATCAGGCCAAGCAGTTTCTTTATTAATTAACCAATGAAAGCAACAGATAGACAGATGACCTTCCCACATCACAACTCCAGAAGGGGCATGACACATCTCTGTGACTTCAGCTAAAGCCAAAGAGGTAGAGAGACAGACAGACAAAATAAAGGTAGAAATACGGGATTTCATCCCATTTTCAGTTATCAGGTAAGATAACAATGTGGCCTAGTAAAAGCAACTTCTAAGTGCCTATTCACATCAGCTCTCTTGTCTTTTTATTTTCAAGACGGGGTTTCTCTTTGTAGCCCTGGCTGTCCTGGAACTCTGTAGATCAGGCTGGTCTTGAGCTCAGAGATCCACTTACCTCTGCCTCCTGGGTGTTAGGATTAAAGGTGTGTGCCACCACCTCCCAGGGGCTTTCTTGTCACTTTAAGCAGCCCCAACCATCATTCATTTTTGACATCCATTTTTTTGCCTGGGATTCTGAGCCTCAGTGACATAGAATCCAAGTGTCCTAGCCCATTTTCCTGTTGCTCTAACAAAATACTAGACACTAGAATTTTATTATAGCGAGAGGTTGATTCACTCGGTTCTGCAGGGTGACCGTCCCAGTTTGGGGGGTTCCCTATTTTCACCTTTGCTGAAGCCCTACCTGCTACATCACAGCACTGCAGAAGGTGTTGCGATGTGGAGGAGGAATTACATGGTCAGAGGGGAAGCAAAGAGACATGATGGAGGAGAGCTTGTTCTTTTTATAACAACTTGCTGTCAAGGTTACAAACAGGAGTTCCACACAACTGCATTAATCCCTTCGAATCTCTCAAGGCCCCAACCACCTCCCGCCTCTGAGGACTCTGCCCACAGACACTGCCACAATGGGGATCCCAGCAGACAGCCCCCTGGGAGACATGCTTAAGGCAGATCCAAACTATAGCCATATGCACGACAGGAATTTGCCTCCAAACAAGGAAACAGAGGAGTAGGATTCCACTACGAAGGGTTGACCTCTCTTTGAGACTCAGTTGTGCATCCCAAGGTCAGCCAAGGTAGGAGGTTCACACACCCAGCAGATGTGTTGACCAGGCTGGGAGCACAGGCACTTCAAGACGGAGGAGGGAAAGATTGTGCACCTCCTCCTAGCAGGAACCCACGAGTCATGAAATCTTAGACTTGTAAATAATGGGAAAGTCCCGTGGTAGAAATGACCCCATGGAGTGATTGGCGTGCAAGGGTGGGGGCCTGAGGTCAGACCCGCAGCACCCAGGGGAACATTTGGGCATAGACACACATGCACCTGTAACCGAAGCTCTGTGAGGACAATGACAAAAGAATCACCACAGTTTGGGCCCAGCTCCAGGTTTAGGGAGAGACCCTGTCTCATAGGAGTAAGGCAGAGAGAGAGTAGGGTCCCTGATATCCTTCTCGGGTCTGTGAGCAGGAGGAGCTGAATACACACGTGCACACACACACACACACACACACACATACATACACACACATACACACATACATACACACACATACATACATACACACATACATACACACACATACATACATACACACACATACATACACACACATACATACATACACACACATACACACATACACACACACATATACATACACACATACATACACACACATACACACATATACACACACATACATACATACACACACATACACACACATACATACACACATACATACATACACACACATACACACACACACACACACACACACACCATCTCATCTAACTTCCACAAGTAGCAGCTCAGGATCAAATCGGACCCATGGATAACATGTAAAGTTTTGTTTGATTCATATTAGAATCCAGTTCACCTTTAAAATTAGAAGACTAGGCTGGATGGTGGTGGCATACACCTTTAATCCCAGCACTTGGGAGGCAGGGGCAGGTGAATCTCTGTGAGTTTGAAGCCAGCCTGATCTACAGAGCAAGTTCTTAGGATAGGCACCAAGGCTATAGAGAGGAACCCTATCTCGAAAAACCAATAAATAAATAAAAATTAGAAAGTTAACTTATTTCACTTTATTTTAGACTTTTAGAGGCAGAGTCTTGCTAGGTAGCCCCAGCTGACCTTGAACTCACAACCCCTTGCCTTTGCCCACCATTGCTGGGATAACAGGCATATGTTATTACGGTCAGTTATTTTCCTCAGGACTTCCAACTGAAAGTCAGGATAGAGCAGGCTTCTGTCTTTTCTCTCTGTGACGGTTTTGTCCTTCCTGGTGTCGAACTATTCACAGCTTCTTTCTCTCTTTTAATCAGTTTCTTGATAACTACTGAAATTTGGGCTGTCTGTCTGCCCTGGGTGACCAACACGTCGCTGTGGCAGTAACCAGAGCCGAGCGGGAGTAATACTCTCTTTGAATACTGCTTTGTGCTCGAATTTTCCCACAGTCCCTGGGCTGGCCAGCTTCAATGCATCCACCTAACCCGCCTGCACTCTGCCTTTGAGTTTCTAACCGGTGCCAGACCACCCTGCTCATTTTCGCAGAAAAGAACGAGGTACGCAGAGAGCCAGGGGACTTGCCCGTCTCTGCTGCTGTTTCTCACCTAAGGCTGCAGCTGTCTCCATACAGCCCTTCCTCGGCTCGTTTCTTTTCCCTTAAATGGCGAGATTGACTTAGCAAAGGAAATGAATTCGGAGCATAAGCATACACTCTGAGGAAATATGCAGAGAGCAGGAAAAGGCAAAGGTGCTAGAACTGGGAGGGTGATTTAGAGGCTGACTCAGGAGACTCCAGGGGAAGTTATTAATGAGAGGAAACGGAAGGAAGAGAGAGGGTTGCGTGTAATAAGAACAAACGAGAAAAGCACGTGAGAAGGGCTAAGGTCAGATGAGGAGACAGAATTCAGCCCTGAAATTATCTGCTCCTAGAGAGAGAGGATGGGGACCCCAGTGGGACACGGGCAAGAATAAACTTCAAAATAAAAACGGATCTGGAAAAAAATGAGAATTTTTTTCTTCACATTTATTTATCTCAGGGGTGATGTGAGGGGGGAAAAGCCTGGAGAGATGGCTCATTGGGTTTTTTTTTTTCATGTTTTATTTTCTCCTCTCATATAATAACATACAGACCACAATTTCACCTCCCTCACTGTTCCCAGTTTTCCCCTCTCCACCTTCCCTCTCCCCACCAGATCCACTCCTCCTCCATTTCCCTTAGAGAAAAGAAGAAGAAGAAGAAGAAGAAGAAGAAGAAGAAGAAGAAGAAGAAGAAGAAGAAGAAGAAGAAGAAGAAGAAGAAGAAGAAGAAGAA
>NW_004949097.1:111815-133577 GCF_000317375.1 Microtus ochrogaster
AGAAGAAGAAGAAGAAGAAGAAGAAGAAGAAGAAGAAGAAGAAGAAGAAGAAGAAGAAGAAGAAGAAGAAGAAGAAGAAGAAGAAGAAGAGAGCAGGCCGCCCAGCAAAAGAGTCAGAGACACCCCTCACTCCCACTGTTAGGAGTACCACAAGAGCACCCTGCTACACAACCATACGGGTATATGCAGAGGACCTCGTATCTCAGAGTGAGAGTGAGACAGAGACAGGACGATTACCAGGGCTTCTGTTTTCCAGCCTGGCTGAGAAAATGCACGCCCCTGGTTCAGGGAGAGACCCCCACTCAAAGGCGTAGATGAAGAGCAGTATAGAAGGCAGAATACCCTCTTCTGGCCTCTGCACATATGCATGTGCACCCCCCAGACACACAAATAAATACATAAATAAATAAGGATTTTTGTTCTTCTTTTATAGAGGACCTGGAGAAAAGGCTCAGAGACTAAGGGCACTTGCTGCTCTCCCAAACGACATGAGTTCTCTTCCCAGCACCCACATCAGGGAAGCTCACAACTGCCTGTAATTCTAGCTACATGAGATCTGACCCCCTCTCTGCTGGCCTCTCGGGGCATCTGCACAGGCACACACGTATATACAGATAAATAAAAATAAAATAAATCTTTTTTAAAAAATGAAGAGGAGAGGTGGTTTCTCGGGGCTGCCTGAGAAGTTACTAATGAAGGAAGATGAACGCACTCACTGGAGAATAAACCTCCAGAAATCAAAGGAGAAAAATGATTCAAGCTGAAACTGAAGCAGAGCCACTACAGTGTGGATATAGAGTGCCCCCCAAAAAGGCTGAATGGCACTGAATGGTCCCCAGCTAGCAGTGTTATTGGGAAATTCTGGAACTATCAGGAGGTAGAACACCCTCACTAGGAGCATATCCTTGGGAGTCTGTGTCTTGTCCTGGGTCTCTTCCTGCCTCCCTTCTGACCACCATGAGACAACCACTCTGCTTCTTCTTTTGTGTGTGTATGTTACTATGTGTTCTTGTGCCCACGCATGCATGAGTGCTTGTGTGCATGTGTGTGTGTGTTACATGGCACATTTTAGGGCTAGAAGACTTCCATGAGTCAATTCTCTCCTTCCACCGTGGGTTCTGGAGCTTACACTCAGGTCATCCGGCATGTGTGACAAGCATGTTTGCACACTCAGCCCCCTCAGCAGCCCTAGCTTTTATCCCCCCCCCACACACACACACGCACACACACTCTTCTTCTCTTTTAAAGATTTACTTTTCTTTTAAACTACGGGAGTTTGGGGGTAGAAGGAATGTGCACTTGAGTATAGGTGCCCTGGAAAGTCAGAGGTGATGTACCTCCTAGAGCTGGAGTTACAGGCTTTGGTAAACCACCCCTGTAGGTTCTGCGAACCAAATGTGGATCATCTGAAAGAGCATTGTGTGATTAACCAGCAAGCCACCTCTCCAGCCTCCAGCTCCACTTCTTCCTACTTCCTTTCCAGGATGCTCAGCCTTAGCGCAGCTCAGAAGCAATGAAACCCCTGAGCCATAGACTGAAACCTCTGGAATCATGCACCAAAATAATAAAGCTTGCCTGAAAATCAGAGTGCAGAGCTAAACCACTAGTTAACCATAGAGACCAGGCAGTGCTGGCACACATGTTTAATCCCAGCACTCAGGAGATGGAGGCCGGTGGATCTCTGTGAGTTCAAGGCCACCCTGGGTTACACTAGACTGATCCAGTCTCAAAGAGAAACAGGGCTAGGCAGTGGTGGCTCACCCCTTTAATCTCAGAACTTGGGAGTCATATACCTTTAATCCCAGAACTAGGGAGGTGGAGACAAAAAGAGATGTGGGTGAATGGAGATAGGAGTATAAGGCCGGAGGAGAAAAAGCTCCGATAGAGTCTGGAGGTACAGTCTGAGCATGCAGTCTGAGGATTAGTAAAAACAGGATCTCCCGTCTGTCTGAGGATTCCGTAGAGGTAGAAGGTCTCTCTAGTGGCTGGCTGCACAGCTTCTCTGATCTTCAGGCAAGATTTATTTGTTAAATTACAAACAAAATATCTCTACACTCTCTCCCTCATAGTAACCTGTCCTATCAGGTACATGCTCACAAAAGGATAAGTCTAACACAATACCGGAATATGCTACCTGAAAATACACATCTTTATTATATGGATCATCTTGAATTAATGACAATTAACAACCAGCAGAGACAATAAACGTCAGTTGGGAGGAATGTCCTTACTGCCTAGAAACCGAATATTAATCTCTCTTTTTCAAAGGAGTCGCACATACAGGACATTGCGTCTGTAAAGAGACATGCTCCTGCAGACAGTTACCTGACCTTGGATGTCCTGTGTGCATAACAAGACAACGCCACTGGCCACAAGTCCTCCTTCACCTCCACCCCAGACCTGGCCTCCTTCACCCAGAAGCCTGGAGCTACTTTCCCCTGGTTTAGCTGAAGATGATGTACAAGCTTTCATTCTCTGTGTCTTCTTCCTTCTCGTGTCTTTGGGAAACTCTTGTAAGTACAAGGCCCATAATGAAACTGTTACTCTCTTAGTCTGTCTTTTGTCAAGCTGGTTTCCAGAGTCCAGGTTGGAGTGCCTAGGAAGGAAGAGGGGAAGCTGCTAGGGAACAGCTGGGACCCCTTATTTGCTGCAGAGGCTGAAGCTGAAGTCCAGGCCTGCAGGCCAAGGCAACAGAAGGCACACATTTTTACTGAAGCCAGAGCCCTGGGTTTCTGTCTGGAGAGTCCAGGTGGGTATGCATGCTATGCCTTTTCCCTTCCAAATTCCATTAGGAGAAAAGCATTTGTAAGACTTGGTTGTTTCTGACTCCGAGATGTGCTGGTGAGTCTTCACTGAACACTGATCCTTGAACTCCCAGAAGGCCCTTGTTTTCCTTTGCTCCTGTTTTCTCTGCCATTTTTTTTTTTTAAATAATGATCAGAATAACAGTGGTTATAATGCAGGCATAGTATGAAACCTGTTCAAGCCGGCTTCACAAACTGGGGGTTTCAAACATAGGACCACAGAATGTGTTTAGACTGTCTTTGCTATGGGGCACCAGTTAAAACACACACACACAAACGCGCGCACACACACACAGCCTAGATGAGATTTTCCTTTTATCTCTTTTGTTGTGACAGTTTGGCGCTGTGTCCATCACAATCCCTTGTAACCGGTCTAGTTTCTGCTGGCTGAGAGGGCATGGTTTGTCATGCATCAGGTGAGCGGACAGGAGAGGCACCCAAGATACAGAGTGCTCAGGTAGCATTTTCTTTGTCTGACGGTACCTTAACAAGGAGCTGCAGCCCTTGCTGTCTCTGCTCTTGCTGCCTTGTTTGTGTTGGAAACAATCCCGTCCCAGTTCCAGCTGCCCAGTTGCTCAGATCAGTGGATCTGAAACTGAAGGCATCTCACTCCTGAGGGACACTGGAGTTTGCTTACTTTTTGTGGCCAGAAAGTTTTTTGCTTTTGATTTTGCTTTATTTTAATTAATTAATAACTTGAATTTTAACTACTTTTTGATAGTTTTACAGATGTATACTTTGCGTACTGATCCCTCTCAACTCTTGCCTCCCTCCCATCCCTGCCCCCCCCTCTCTCTCTCTCCCCAGTTTATGTTGTTTCATTTTGTTTTGTGACCCACCAAGATTAACCAGGAACATTTGTGTGACTGTGGGTTTAGAGCTATCCACTGGAGCCTGGTGGGCTTGGCAGAGGGTACAGAACTAAAGACAGTGATTCCTGCTGTCTCAGAATCTCTCAGAGCCACTACCCCTTCCTGGCTGTTGATAGAGCTGGTCTTATGGTCAACCACAGTTGATACGAGCTAATGGTCATAATAGCTGTATTGAGTCTGTGAAGAATTACATTCCACAGCCCTTCACCCTTTGAAACACTTTCTGCTAACGTTCCCTGAGCCTTAAGGAGGCTGTAACTGTGACTCGCTTAAGGCTAGACCTACATCTACATCTCGGACAGCCATAATCTCTGCGTTAACTCTGGGTCTCAGGAAAAGGGAAATTTCTTTTGTGTTCTTTCTGGTCCCATCTCTTGCATCTAAGGCTGACAACAGAAAGACTTATTGGCTTAGAATAGCCTAGAACAGATTAACCCTTCAGACATTTGTGTTTCTATACCCAAAAGCATTTTGTAAACACTCTCACCTTCAAACAAGCACTCTCTTGGTGTCTGTGAGAAGATACATTTAAAGAACAAGATTAAAGCTGTTTGTAAATAGGCTTAACGAGGGCCGGAAGAGATGGCTCAGTGGCTAAGACTATGGGCTGCTCTTGCCAAAGACCTGGGTTCAATTCTAGGCCCTACAAGGTGTCTCCCATTCCCAGGGGACCCATTGTTCTCTTCTGACCTCCCCAGCCTTGCATGCATATGATGCACTCACACACGCAGGCAAAGCATACACACACATGAACTAAACAAATTTTAAAACTGAGTGAGATTCATAAAATTCTTTTTGACAAATATTGATAAAACGTTTCAGGCATTATTGAGGAGGTGAGCTTGTTTCATCTGCCAAAAACACAATTTGGATCCAACTACTTTATATAAACCAGTGAATTTTTTATTGTACATGAATTATGGTTACATTTTTAAATGAAGGCCATGAATTTTTACTTCAATATGTCTGCATATTTATGCATATCTATGTTTCTATAACTTATATTTTGATTCTCTTTTGTCTTTAGATAATATTTCCAAAATTCCTCAAAAGAGTTCTGGGAGTTGATTCAGACATAAAAAAAAATGTTTATGTAAATTAAGTATTCCTAAAACTCACAAAAAATAGTGGTTAACTTCCTACCCACAACTGTTGGGAGAGGCCACTAGTTTGTTTCCCAACTGCCCTGACTTGAAATAATCATACAGAAATTATATTATTTGCAATACTGTTTGGACAATAGCTTAAATGTATTTCTAGTTAGCTCTTACATCTTAAGTTAACCCATTTCTATTATCTTATATTTTACCACTAGGCTCATAACCTACCAGCAAGGTTCCATCACATCTATCTCTGGCAGTGTCTACATAGCTTCTCATTATCTCTGCCCTCTCTCTCTCTCTCTCTCTCTCTCTCTCTCTCTCTCTCTCTCTCTCTCTCCTGGCTGTATTCTGCTAAGCCATTGGCCAAAAGCAGCTTCTTTGTTAACCAATGGCAATAAAACATATTCATAGCATACAGAGGGGAATCACACATCACACAATATTTATTATGGTCATATGTTCTTTACAATTTTTAGTAAATAAACACATTTTAATATTTTCTTTAAATAAACATATATAATTCATATAAAATTCTTTCACCTGAATTTGCTAGTGAGCGCTTTTATTATGTCACCTAGATTCTTAAAACTGTAAAATGATAATTTAGTCAGAGAACAAAATGTACAATGAGAGTGAATTATTTAATGTGTGTAACAGTTTATAAAAGAAAACAGCACCTCAGCATGTAGGTTCCTTGTTTCTCTAATGTTTAAAACTAACTTCCTATACTACATGTTGTCTTTATCACTTTTTAAAAAGATTTATTTGTGCGTGTGTGCGTGTGTGTGTGTGTGTCCCTGTTGGGTTATGTGCAAATGAATAATTGTCCACAGAGGCCAGAAGAGTGTATCAGTGGAGTCAGAGTCTCAGGCAGCTGTGAGCATCCTGGTGCGGGTGCTGGGAACCCAGGTCGGTCCTCTGGAAGAGCAGTATAAAATGAAGGAAAGCTATGGTTTGGATGTTAAATGCTCTGCAAAGGGCCACGCGCTGCAGGCCTGTGGTGCTACTGAGGACACAGTAGAACCCTAGTGTGGAGCCTAGGGGAGGAATACCCTAGATCACACACACACACACACACACACACACACACACACACACTTCTTGGCTGCCATATGGTGAATAACCATTCTCTACCACATAATCCTTCCCCGCTGTGCTTTCTTACCACAAGCCCAAAGAAAGAGAACTGTGTGACCAAGGACTGAAACCTGAGGCCAGAAGCCGAAAGGAATCTTTCCTCCTTGTAATTTACCTTGAGTATTTTGTCATGGGATCTTCTGATTACACTTTTTATTTTTGTTTGTTTGTTTTGGTTTGGTTTGGTTTTGAGAAGGGGTTTCTCTGTAGCTTTGGAACCTGTCCTGGAAACTAGCTCTTGTAGATCAGGCTGGCCTCAAACTCACAGAGATCCTCCTGCCTCTGCCTCCTGAGTGTTGGGATTAAAGGCATGAGCCACCGCCATCCAGCTAATTTTACACTTCATTTATTTATTATTTAATTTTGCATTATAACATATGACCTTAAAAAAGGTTACTGTCGTTTTCGTCAGTAGATAACTAACACTATATAACGATTCGTTATCTTTTCAAATCAAGCATCCAAACATAACATTTCTGACAAGCTTCCTCAAATCAAATTTGAAAACTTTTTTTTTAAACTGTAACTTTTTTATTTAGAGATAGTCTTATATATCCAATGCTTGCTTCTAACTCATTGTATTCTCAAGAATGGCATTGAATTCTAATCCTCTTGTCTTTATTTCCCAGTTCCAGGATCAGAGGGCATGAATCTCCATGCCCAGTTTGTGTGGTCCTAGGTGCCTACCCTAGAGCTTCATGCATGTTAGGCAAGCATCCACCAATTGACCTGCACTTCAGGTACTACCTATTGGTGTTTTGAAATAGGATCTCCCTCGGTAGCCCAGGTTGGCCTTGAATTTTTGATTATCTTCTGGCCTCAGCACAGCCAGTGTCCAACAAGACCTCTCTCTCTGTCTCTTCTCTGTCTCTGTCTCTCTCTCTTTCTCTCTCTCTCTCTCATTTTTATTTACTTAATTATTTTACATTCCAACCACAGTTTCCCCTCCCTCCTCTCCTCCCAGTCCTTCCTCCCATCTCCTTTCTGCCTCTTCCCACCCCATCCATTCTTCCTCCATTACTGTTCAGAAAAGAGCAGGCCTCCCATGGATATTGAGAAAACGTGGCATATCAAGTTGTAGTAAGATTAAGGACCATGCCTTGTTTCAAGGCTGAGCAAGGCAACCCAGTATGAGAAACAGAGTCCCAAAGGCCTGTAAAAGAGTCAGAGACAGCCCGGCTTCCGCTGTTAGGAGTCCCACAGGAAGGCTAAGTTGCACAACCGTCACATATATGCAGAGGGCCTAGGTCAGTCCCATGTAGGCTCCCTGGTTGTTCAGTTTCCGTGAGTTCCTATGAACCCAGATTAGTTGATTCTATGGATTTGCCTGTGATGTCCCTGACCCTCTGCTTCCTACACCTCTTCCTCCCTCTTTCCAGTTGGATATCCCAAGCTTGACTTAACATTTGTGGGTCTGCATCTGTTTCTACCAGGTTCTGGATAACACCTCTCTGATGACTACTGGGCCGGGGAACCATCTACGAGTAGAGTGGAATATCTTTGGGCACCATTGCACTGCCATTTTCCCCTCTGGTTGTCTTTGATTCTATCCTAGGTCGTGGACCATCGAGCCTCTGGGTCCTGGTGCCCCAGGCACTGTCAGGGGTGAGCTCATCTCTCTTTTTAAAATTTGAATTGTTTTTGGGAGTCCCTAGGGAACACCTGAAAAATCTTTATGAGTTTGTTCTTTCACCTTGGCAAACAAAAATTAAACCAACCAGGCATTTGCTATGCTAAATTCCAAGGGCTGAACTGTCAGCTCAAAAGTGAGGCTTGCCAGATGTGGGACCCAGGTCTGTAATCCAAGCACCAAACAGACTGGGGCAGGAGGATAAAGGATGAGTTTAAGGCCATGCGACAAAGCTCTGTCTCAAGAACAACCACCAGCACGACAAAACGTGATATGTAACCTTTCCATCCCATCTGAACGAATATACGCCACTAATACAGGTGGGCTTGCAATTAATGTCTCACTCTTTCCTACCCATGATCAGACCTGCTGCACCCTGACCACTAGTGGGTAGAGCCACTATTTTCAGGCTGCTTATGTGACAGAAATAACCAATTTTCCTTGTTAATTGTGCTTTAATGAACTCTCTTTGGATCTTAATTGTGGCTATTTTAAGTCCCCATCACTCCCTGACAGATATTGTCTCTCTCGGATTCCTCTCAGAAAGCTGCAGCAAGCAGCTGCCGTGAGTGCCCCTTGTCCTCTGCCCTATTCACGAGAAAGACCCTCCCAAGCGTCCCGATTTCCGTGCATGCAATGCATCATGCCACGGGATGAAGCTTTCTAAAATCCGATGTAGAAGCTGATGGATTCATAAATCTGTCCGTGGATAAACTGATGAGCATTGTGGGGGTTCTATCAATTGGCAGACCCAAGAATCACCCAGGAGACAAATCTAGATTTGACTTCAATAAGATCGGAAGATCCAGCACAAACAGGAAGTACAATTCTGATTCCGAAACAGAATGAAGCATTGAGAGTGAGCTGAGAACAGGCGTTCATCACTGCTTCTCTACAGCAGGTACAATGCGGCCAGCCACACCACACTCCAGACACAATCAATGCCTTCCCTGCAATGGTGGGCGTACCTCAAACCATGAGCAAACACTTCCTAGAGTTGCTTTTGTGAGGCATTTAATCACGACAACGAGAAGAGTAACTGCCAGAAGAGTTAGAGTTCTAACGCTTAGGGCCTTTCTATTTAAACATCGCTACCTCTTTAGGGCCCTCTCTCCACATTTGAGGAACCCGCTTCCTCTTTTCCCTTAGGCTATCTTTCATTCACAGGAAGTCAATAAATTTTTCCTTCTCATCCTCCTCTTCCTTGTCCTCCATTCCTCCTGCTGCTGCTGCTGCTGCTGCTGCTGCTGCTGCTGCTGCTGCTGCTGCTGCTGCTGCTGCTGCTGTTACTGTCGTTGCTTTATTAAAAGTCCCACAGGGGCTGACTGATAAGATAGTTCTTCAGATAAAAGTGTTTGCTGCAGTCCACAGCAGAGCTCATCTCCAGGACCCAAATGGTGAAAGGAGAGAACAATACTCCACAGCTGTTTGTTTGGTTTGGTTTTTTAATTTTTCTTTGATCTCCATATGTATGTCACGGCACATGCACTCACATATATACACATACATGCAAGTGTGCACTCTCTCCCCACTCTCTCTCACACATACATACATATAAATAAATAAACGTTTTTAAAATTCCAGGAAACTAAAAAAGATCTTAAATTAATGTCTCATCCTGTAATAACAGAACTTAGAAGACTGAGGCAGGTGGATTGCCATGAGTTCAAGGCCAGTCAGAGTGACATAGCAAGACCCTACTTTGGAAAATTAGAAACAGAAAAAATAAAACTCAACAATTTGTCAATCACTATTTTTGTATTTATGTTTCAATAATCAAGTCGAACAAATACAGCTTTTCTGTGCCTCTGACAGAAATGGCCAATTTTTAGGTTTTTCTGGTAATTGGTAATTGCAGATTTTCTCTTATCTTTCTGATTTGGTATGTCTAAGAACAGAAACCTGATTGCCTGGGTCTATTTTGGCATGATCAAAAAAAAAAATCCTGGTGAGAAGAAATTGGACCCTTCTGTGCTCTGCCCAAGAAATAACTATGACAAACATGCTATCTACCATTGCCAGAGATGCTTGAACCACAAACCAGGAAATCTATTGGCTTGCTACTCCCTGTCCTGAGTCCCCCTTCTGAAGATCTTTTGTTCCAACGTCTAGAAATCATCTGACTCATGCCCTCTGGACTCAAAAACTAGATAAATAATCTGTTCTAGCCACTAACCTTGGTGTGTGTGTGTGTGTGTGTGTGTGTGTGTGTGTGTGTGTGTGTGTGTGTCCGTCCATAGAAACATCCCTGGTGTCTTGACTGCTAGCACCATGAAGCACTCAACATAGGTGGATTCCCTGCACCCACTTGGGAAACCATCTGCTGAATGAGACACTGTTATTCAGGTATCCAGCCGCCAGGAGTTGATTTAGGAGGAAGAGCAAGGTGCTTACATTTGACCTTTTCTACCTACTCATCTTTATTCTGACCTTTGCTTTTTCCCCTTTAAGAATCTCACGTCATATAACAATTAACCTAAAGCTTTCTCACTTTCTCTTTGCAAATATCAACTCAGCTCTTTTTGTTAGTTTCAATTTTTATTGCATGTTTTTATTTATTCGTATACCTGTGTACATGTGGGTGAATGCATGATTGTCATAGACTATCATGGGGAGGTCAAAGGACAACTTTCTGGAATTAGTTCTCTCCTCCCACTAAGTAGCTCCAAGGATCCAACTTAGGCCACCAGTCTTGGCAGCAACCACTTTACCTAAGGAGTCATCTTGCTGCCTGTTTTTGTTGATGTTTTGTTTTGTTTTAAGATAAGGTCCTGTGTAGCCACCTGAAGATGACCTTGAACTCCTGATTTCCCGCCTGCCTCCTCAATTCCAGGTTTGTGGGACCTATGCTTAGCTGCCATCCCAGCTCCAACTTAGTTTTTGACATATAAAACTTTTTGGAAGGGAGAGAGAAAGTTTCAAGGAAAGAGGTGTCAGGTAGTGGTGAAGAGTTCCAGAATCTATTATCCTAAAACATGTGTCCTTTGTATATGGATTAGTTTGTGCTAAAACTAATTAAGAATGCTCAAGTGGTCAAAAAAAAAAAAAAAAACATGTCACCTTATAGTTGACCCCTGCACAAGATGAACTCTCTTGGCCTCTCTGCCTTGTTTGGGTTACCTAGGAGACCCCGTCTAGGCATCAATACCATGCTGTTTGAATACTTTAGGCACCAGAATTACAGACAAATGAGCCACATTATTTTATAAAATAACCTTGGGTATCTGTTATATCGGTTGAAAATGGACCAAGAGGTGGGCATGATGGCATTTGCCTATAATCCCAGCACTTAGGAAGTGGACGCAGGAATATTTTGAGTTCAAGAGCATTCTGAGTGTGGCCAGGTGGTGGTGGTGGTGCACTCAGGAGGCAGAGGCAGGTGGATCTCTGTGAGTTCAAAACCATCCTGTTCTACAAGAGAGAGTCTCCAAAGCTACAGAGAAACCCTATCTCAAAAAAAAAAACAAAAAAAAAAACAAAAAAAAAAAAAAAAAAAAAAAACAGAAAAGACCATTCTGAACTACATGACAAAGAAGAAAATAGACCAAGACAATATATGATTCTTAGTCATTCTTAATGACCTGGCCACTGCCTCTTTGAATGTCTGTTTTTTTTTTTTTAATAAAGCCTTCTGATGTGGGGAGTTCTTGTGTATATGTGTTGCTTTTATTGGTTAATGAATAAAAAAACTGTCTTAAGACTGCTGCCCAGCCCAGTCGCCCAGCCACGCAGTTAGATGGTGGTGCCCGCCCCCCTCCCCCCCACCGGCGCTCCTGCTCCTTCCTGCTCTTGCTGGCCGCTGGGCGAGGCCAGGGAACAGGATCAGACCACCGACTGGTGGGCCACCCTCCAGACCATCCGCAACGGCATCCACGAGATCGACGGGTATCTCAACACCGTGCTCGACCTGCTGGGCGGAGAGGACGGGCTCTGCCAGGACAAGTGCCAACCGATCGAAGCCTCTTCCACGCTACGGATTTAAACCGTCCCACCAAATGGATGTGGCGCTCCATTGTTCAGTGTTCATCTGAACATTGGCATCCCGTCCCTGACAAAGTGCTGCAACCAGCACGACAGGTGCTACGGGACCTGTGGGAAAAGCAAGAACGACTGTGACGAGGAGTTCCACTACTGCCTCTCCAAGATCTGCCGGGACGTGCAGAAGGCTCTAGGGCTTGCTCAGAATGTCCAGGCATGTGAAACAACTGTGGAACTCCTGCTTGACAGCGTCATTACATTTGGGCTGCAAGCCATACCTGGACAGCCAGCGAGCCGCATGTTGGTGCCGTTATGAAGAAAAAACAGATCTGTAAGGAAGCCCCTGAAGCTGGGGGGCAGACAAGAATGAAGGAGAGTCAAAGAACATGCGTTCATCTCCTGAAACCGCCTTATTTTTGGAAGAGGTCATTGTAAGACCTTCCTTGACTGTGTTTTGATTTTAAAACCTCACAGTGAAAAGGAGTGGAGGGTAGGAAGAAGCAAAGAGAAGAGCATGCTCGGGACTGGGAGTAAGTAGAGAGAACAGCATGCTCGCCTTCATGGACCTCACTGTCCCAGTGGCTCCCCCAAAACGGCCAGAAAAGCTTGAAGAATATGTGATTTGGTTTTCATAGTTGTACTTAACATTAAAAATGAGAGAAAATGGGGGGAGGGACTAAACTGAATGCTGGGAGAAAGAAGGTGGAGTTAGAGTAAAACCATGTAGCCCCGCCAGAGACAGGTGCCAGATGGAACCTTGCTGGTAAGCCATGCCACATGGCGATTTACAGATTAATAGAGATGGGTTAAATTAATATGTAACCACAAGCCAACAAGAAGCTAGAGCTAATAGGCCAAGCAGCGATTTAATTAATACAGTTTCTGTGTGGTTATTTCGGCAGTCTGGGCCAGGGAACAAACAAGTGGCCTCCTATTACAAATTGGTGCCCAACATAAGGCTAGCTAAATCCACATAAAACCTGAAAAAGCTTGAAAAAAAAAATTTAAACACCAAAAAAAAAAAAAAAAAGCAGAGTTAAGCATGGCTTTTCGGGTGGGCTCTGTTTGCTAGAAGCAAGCAGAGGCACAATTCTTTTAAGAGAAGGCTTCCTGACTCAGTGATAGCAATAAAAAGTGTGTGGCTTCTTTAGCCTTCTGAGTACGTCATTAAAATATCTTTTCTATTGTCTGATTTTTGTCCATTTAATTTGCAGACACTTAAGAGAGTGTCCCGGCTACTTTTATGTCTACTTGACATACATTAGAGTCATTTGAGGGAAAGAATTTCATTTAAGAAATGTGTCTTCGTAAGATTTACTATAGGTAGGCAAGCCTGTAGATCCTAGGTCATTATGTATGGGAATGATCTTGGGCTAGTGGTCCTGGGTTCCATAAGAAAGCCAACAGAGTGAGCCATGAGGAGCCAGCCAATAAACAAGACCCCTCCATAGCCTCTGCATCAGCTCCTGCCTCCAGGGTCCTGCCCTGCTGGAGTTCCTGTCCTGACTTCCTAATGAATTATGATATGGAAGTATAAACCAAATAAACCTTTCCCTCCCCAAGTTGCTTTTGGTCATTGTGTTTATCACAACAATAAATAGTCTAAGAGAATAAAAGTAAGTTTTTATCATCCTTTCTACCAAACCCAAATGCAAACTGAAGAATGTCTTGAAGATGTAGCTGTCTACAAACTAAACCAGCACTTATTTAGAAATAAACAACTGTGTTTTTGATCTTGGCCATTCTTAAGTGTGAGATGGAAACTCAGAAATGTTTTGATTTGCATTTCTCTGATGACTAAGGATGGTGAATATTTTCTTAAGTGTCTTTTAGCCATTTTAGATTCCTCTGTTTATAGTTCTCTGTTTAGGTCTGCACTCCATTTTTTATTAAATTATTTGTTCTTTTGATGACCAATTTCTTGAGTTCTTTGTATATTTTGGAGATCAGACCTCTGTCTGATGTGGGGTTAGTGAAGATCTTTTCCCATTCTGTAGGCTGACATTTTGTCTTATTGACAGTGTCCTTTGCTTTACAGAAGCTTTTCAGTTTCAAGAAGTCCCATTTATTAATTGTTTCTCTCAATTTCTGTGCTGCTGGGGTTATATTTAGGAAGTGGTCACTTGTGCCAATGCTTTCAAGTTTACTTCCCACTTTCTCTTCTATAAGGTTCAGTATGGCTGGCTTTATGTTGAGGTCTTTGATTCATTTGGACTTGAGTTTTGGGCATGGTGATAGATATGGGTCTATATCCATTCTTCTACATGTTAATATCAGTTATGCCACACCATTTGTTAAATATGTTTTCTTTTTCCATTTGATTTTCTTTTTTGCTTCTTTGTCAAAAATCAGGTGTTCAAAGGTGTGTGGATTAATATCCGGGTCCTTGATTCGGTTCCATTGGTCCTGCTGTCTGTTTTTATGCCAATACCAGGCTGTTTTCAGTACTGTAGCTCAGTAGTAGAGTTTGAAGTCAGGGATTGTGGTGTCTCCAGGAGTTCCTTTATTGTACAGGATTTTTTTGGCTATCCTGGGTTTTTTGATTTTCCATATGAAGTTAAGTACTGTTCTTTCAAGGTCTGTGAAAAACAGCCTGCAAATCATAATCTCAGAGAACCTTGACAACAATGAGGACCCTAAGAGAGAATACACAGATCTAATCTACATGGGAAGTAGAAAAAGACAAAATCTCCTGGATAAATTGGAAGCATGGAGACCTTGGGAGAGGGTTGAAGGGGATAGGTAGGAGTGGAGCAGAGAAAAATGTAGAGCATAATAATAATAATAATGAAATAAAAAACAGGTAAACTATGGCCAAGACTCTTTTTTCTGAGAGGATCTCAGGCCTGGAAGTTCAGTACAATAATAATATTATACCTCGAGTTACTGTGTAAGACTACTGTCTAGGTGCCCTGCGGAAGAAGCAGAATGATATTTGAGATTTGGCTCAATGCCAAAAGAACACAGAGGGAGTCCTGTGGACAGTGGTAAGCTTTAAGAGAAATAATAGGACAGGTGTTCAGTTAGCACGTGAAGGTTAGAAGATGGGGTGCTTGTCTTGGCACTGAGCTGGGTTACTTTGGAACAAAGACTTTGGTTCTGTAAGCCTTCATTTCCTCAACAGACCTGGACTGATTCCCATAGTGTTACCCTCAGACCCCAGCCATCGGCATCACCAGGTAATCAGCAACGCAAACTCTGAACCCCTCCCCAGACTTCTTTAGTCAGAAGTTCGAGGTGGGGTCTTCCATCTCTTTGTTTCCACTTGTTTATTTCCTTGGGTCAGGGAAGAAGGAAGCAGGTGTTCATTCCACCATGCCAGTGTGGACATCAGAGAACAACTTGCGAGATTTGGTTTTCTCCTTCCACCAAGTGGCTTCTGGGGACTGACTCAGGTGGCCAGGCTTGGCAGTAAGTGCTGCTCAACCTGACAGCCCCATCTGTGGTTTGTAACACATTTTGCTTTAGTGCCCAGATCCTCATTTGCTTGAGACCAGTAAACCCTAGGAACACTGAGCAAGCTACTAGGTGGTCTACAAACAGTTTCATTCCGAGCTAAAGAGGAAGAGGAAGATGATTGGCCCTAATCCTTGGCATTGGAAAGAAATCTAGAAAGATATTGAACAGAAAAAAAAAATCATCTATTTGTTTTGAATGGAGCCAGTGTTTGGTAGCTGCCGTTCACTTTCAGGAGCTGTGAGAACCCCATGAACACTTTTAAGGAAGTGGCTTGAGGCAGTTAAAGCCTGTATAGTCTTGGATTTTAAATGACCCCAAAGGCCCAGAAGCTAAAGGCTTGGTCACCTGCCTGTGGTGTTATTGGGAAGTGTTATAGCCTGGTTAGGAGGTGAGGTTTATAAGGAAGAGGTTAGGTAGCCAGGTGGGCTCTTGGAGAGAACACTAGGACTCTGACCCCTTCCTCGCTCCCTCTGTTTTTGCTTCTGGGCCATCAGAAGGCGAATAGTCTCCTTTCTCACGTTTCCCCACCATGAGGTTCTGCTGTATCACAGGCAACAGGGCCATGTGCCCAGGGACTGGACACCTAGACAGTGTGAGCCAGAACCAATCTGTCTTCCTTATAAGCTGTTTTGATGTGCTATTTTATCCATTGCCAGACACCAGAGGCCACACATGTGATGGCGGTGAACTCTACTAAAGAGTGCATATGCCTTAGGACTGCTTCAAGGTACAGGCACCAATGGAAGGAAAAGTCCCAAAGGAAGCTGAGGCAGGAGGATTGCCTTGAGCCCAAGGTCAGCCTGGGTTAGTAGTGTGTTCTAGGCCAGGCTGCATAAAGGAGTAGGAGAAAAGAGAAGAAAGGTAGATCCTTGTCTTTCAGTGTGCCACTTACAGCTCAATCAGCGAACTACTATGTAATTAGCAGTTCACGTTAGTATTGTTTATGTTTCTAAAAATTCTTCAGGGCTCACTGCAAACCGCAGTGGCATCCTAGAGCTCAAAGGATAAGATTTGGTTCTACAAAGCGAAGAAAACATACAATCCAAGAAACAGTAAATAAAAATGCCAACTTGAAAATCAAACTCTCTCCCAGGCGTAGCTGATGATGAAGAAGATTGCAAAACAGAAGGTTATGCTGGCGTTCCAGAGCCTTCCCCTTGGGTCCTTCCCCTTTCAGTTCCAGGGACCTGCTGTTCTCTTGAGTGTGTGCTAATTCATTAACTCTTTGCATATGTGAATGCAAAACAAACAAAAAAAAACCCAAAAACCCACAATGAACTGTTCTCATAACAAATTCATGACAGAAGGTTCTGGCACATGCAAAAGTATCATTCAAAAAGTAGGGACATTTATGAAAAAGGGTCCGTGCAGAGAGCTCTGAATGAAGGTTTGACTTAGTGAGGAAAAAAAAATGCTCAAGAGCAGCCAAAGAAATGAACGGTAACTACACTACCCTCTGCTGAAGAATGATCTCCCTCCGAATGGACAGTCTGTTGCCTGGATGGGCAAGTTTTCACAAACTCTGAACACGTGAACATCTGGAAACAGGAAGTTCCTCCAGGACAACAGGTCAACTCTCGTTTCCTTCCTGCTTCTCAGCTCCATCTTCTCATGGCTCAATAAAGACAGCCTCCTCTTCCTTCCCTGCAGGGTACTTCATCTCCGTCCAGGGGTCAGGGCTGCTCCTGTGGGTCATGCCCACTAGCCAGGTAGCAACCTCTCGGAGGAATGAATGGAGTCCGAGTCCAGCCCCTCTCCCTCTCAAGCCTTACACTAGAGAAATGTCTTGTTCTCACTCAGTGAGACTTCCGATGACACAAGGTAGCTGCACTCCCTTCACAGGCTGCTGCCATTTGGGGGCACATAGGATGCTATTGCCTAGTCAGGTGCCTGCCTCTTCTTCCCTCTCTAGACTGATGCCTATTTCTTCTTTCCTTTTGAAATACACTCACAAATGTGGAGTTGTACAGTGATTTTCCCTGAAACAAACTCTCCTCCCAGAGGATAAGGGGAGCCCAAAAGACTTAGGAAGAAAACCAACTCAGAAATCCCCCGAAGTCCCAAGGTTTACAAGGTCTCTCGACAAGGTAATAGGTGTTGAAAAGCAAAAACTCTCTGGTTGGCAGGGCTGACTTCAAGTCACACAGGGAGCCTTAGGGCCATAGCTCTGAGGAGCTGTCACCGGCGCTGATATGGAGTTTTGGTGGTGACTGCTTTGGAGTAGTTCATATTCCTGTAAGAAATCCCACTAAACTCTCCCGTTCACCAACCCAGCCGTGGGCGGAATCTTTGGACTCTTCAGTACCTTATCTGTCCATATCTCTAGGAAAAGTCACATGACAGGAGCATACTCACAAGCACAGAGGTGTGTCTACAAGTATTGTGGGTGTGCACCCATATACTGTGTGCACACCCATTCACCAAAGCAGCTGGCAGGCAGCTCTCCAGCAAGCAAGACCAAAGCATCCCTGCCTTTTTAGCATGTTGTAGGTCTATGAAGTAGCCTTGTCCGTTCCCAGGTTGGTTTCTGCCTGCTGTACTTAAATTAATTATCAAAATTAATTCAGTGTTGAAAAAACTGAGGATAGTGTGGGAAGAGAGAGGGTTGTGGTTTCCTAGAAAACTAAGGTTGATACTCTACAGACATGATTACTGAGGAGATACTGGAGGGAGCTGCTGGTTTAGCAGTTGGAGGTTGACAGACATCTAGCATATGCAAGACCCTGGGTGTGATTCATTCGTCAGCACTAAGAAAAGGAGAGGGGTGAGGAGCAAATATATACACAAATTCTAAAGTCCTGCACTAATAGTGCTGTTTGCTCTTAAGCCGTTGATTTTGTTAAGGAAACTGAAGTTAAAAATCATAGACCACAGGAATTATGGTTCTAGTTTGTAAAAAGATGTGTCAACTATAGTCTGTAGACACATGATGAAAAACATATATTCATGTATTTATTTATTTGGGGGCAGGGTCTTTTGCATCCAAGACTGGCCTCAAGCTCCCTATGTAGCTGAGCATGGCCTGAACTCCTGATCCTCCTGCCTCTACTTCCCAAGTACTGGGACTACAGGTACACACCACCATGCACAGTTTGAGATACTTATATTTAAAAGTTTTTACCCTACATAAAAATTTTATGTAGATGTCTTAACAAAAATGTGTTTAAGATATATGTATACCATTTTGGTTATTTTGTTTGTTGGAGGCAGGGGTTCATAGCAATCTGCCAGTCTTACCTTCTGACTGCTGGGGTGACAAGTATGCATCACCTTGCCTGGCTCTTAATATTTTTTTTTCTAAACTGTCAACCAATAGCCACTCTAAACCATTCCCTGGGAGAGAACATCCGCCTAACAATAGTTCCTGATGGGATGTAAGGCGAAGGTTCCTCCTCTCTGTGAAGCCTTCCCAGCACTTCACACACCCTGTGTTTGGCTTTGGTGACAGTATTTCTGTTCCCAAACAAAGCAATGATGTTATTACTCAAGAAGAGTCTTTTCCCATAGTGGCCGTATGATCAGATCTAATCCAATTCAAAATATTTTGGATAACTCTTTTAAATCCGATTTGACTTTCGGAAATGCACTGGGTGAAGATTAGCACAATGCACACATTCTGTCTGGCAGCCACCAAATCAATATTTGGCACTCACATGGAATTTTGAAAAAATTGACTTTTAAGCCCAAATTGAATGTCTGACTGACTTTGTTGTTACTGGTTTTGCTTTGATAAAATACTTACCCCAACAAAAAGAACTCAGGGGAGAAAAGACTTCTTTTGGCTTACAGTTTCAGCCCACCACAACAGGGAAGCCATGGCAGCAAAAGCAGGAAGTTAGTTGGCCATATTGCATCCATACCCAGGAAGCTGAGAGTGGACAAGAAGTGGGGCTGGGTTACAAAAGGTCAAAACCCACCCCTAGTGAACCACTTCCTTTAGAGATGTTCCACCGCCTAAAGGCTTCCCAAACAGCTTAGTGAAAGTGTTCAATGGTCTTCAATGGAGAGGGACAATGGAGAACATTTCACACACAAACCACAACACTGAGAAAGAAACATATGCCCATTTCTATATTGGCCCCTCTTCTGGAGGACCTGAGTTCAGTGCCTAGTGTAACTCTAGCTCCAGAGGATCCAACACCGTCTTCTGATCGCCATAGGTACTTGCACACATGCGGCATATACTCACAGAGACACACATAAATAACTATTTTTAAATAAAAAATTTAAATTCAAAATATTTCAAAAATAACTGTAGGGGAGATAGTTCGTGGTTAAAGTGTTTCCTGTACAAGAATGAGTTTGGCTCCCCAGCACACACACAGAGTTGGTGTAGGGGCATATACCTGTATCCCCATCATCGAGGGGCAAAGACAGGCTAGTCATAAGAATTCACTGCTCAGCCATTGTAGTCAAAAGAGTGAGCTCCAGATTCAGTAAGAGAGTTTGTCTCAAAAAACCCTTTCAAAATAAAACTTAAAATGAAGAATTACAGAAGAAACCCAAGATCAATTCCTGGCCTCTATGCATCTATGCATACACACATGTATATACCATTCTCAACACACATACATAAAGTAACTATGGATAAAAATTCTAATATTGGACCCTAAGAGAGACATACATGGATCTACATAGAAAAGTGAAAAAGACAAGATCTCTTGAGTAAATTGAGAGCATAGGAGAGGATAAAAAGGGAGAGGGGGCCGGATGGTGGTGGCGCACGCCTTTAATCCCAGCACTCGGGAGGCAGAGGCAGGCGGATCTCTGTGAGTTCGAGACAAGCCTGGTCTAGAAGAGCTAGTGCCAGGACAGGCTCCAAAAACCACAGAGAAACCCTGTCTCGAAAAAAAAAGGGGGGGGGGGGTAAAGGGTGGGGAGTAGAGAAAAACTTATAGCTCAATAAAAAACAACAAAATAAAAAAATTCCAATATTGGGAAGAATTATTTGGTGTCAGATTAATCATTTGCTAAAGGGAGAAGAAGGAGTTCTGTGAAATCATTGCTCAACCATTTGAAATACAAGACTCACATAATTTGGGAACTGAGGAAAAACTTACAAGAAGTCGGCATGCTGTGCCTTTCATCCCCAGTGCAGAAACTCATATTAAATGGTCTCATTCTGCATATTACAACCCAAAATGAAGTGCTTCCCATCCCAGGAAAGCAAGAGCATTTGTTTTTCAGGTCTTCTACCTGCTAAGTAAGTACTAGCAGCTACTGAGCTACAACCTCAGCCCTTGATTTATTTTCTTTGTTTGTTTTTTTTATTTTGTTTTGTTTTTTGGGGGGGGGGGTTGGCTTTGTTTGTTTTTGTTTGGTTTGGTTTTTCAAGACAGGATTTCACTTTTTGGCACCTGTCCTGGAACTAGCTCTTGTAGACCAGGCTAGCCTCAAACTCACAGAGATCCACCTGCCTCTGCCTCTTGAGTGCTGGGATTAAAGGTGTGCGCCACCACCGCCCAGTGACAAGCTTGATTTGTATCCTCAATTGGCCTAAAACATGCAATCCTCCTGCCCCTGTGTCTTGAATGCTGAGATTATAGGCATTAACTTCCCACTACTACTACACCCAGTTCATTTATTTCATTTCATTTAAAAGATTATAAAACTATGCAGAGTTACAATCCCACTTCCCCAAATGGTATCTTGGTAGTAGCATAACGTCAAGCCGGAAAACCACCCCTAAAGCCCCACAGTAACAAACCTGCAGATCCTCACTAACCGGGAATTTCACAATGGCCTCCTTGGTCCAGGCCCCCAAGGAGATGGAGTCCTAGTGTCTCCTTGTCTTCTCAGGCATGTGGTATTCTCTTGTTTAGCTTTCATGATCCTGGTGTTTTTAATGAATACTGGCAAGTATTTTTAGAGTGTCCCTTGGGTTGGCAGGTCTGATGTTCCTCATAATTAGTTTCAGGTTACATTTTGGACAAGAAAATCAAAGAAGTGAAGCTGGGGAGCAAGCTTCACTAGAGGATAAAGTGCTTGCTGCCCAGGCACAAGGAACTAAATTCAAACCCAGCTTCCGTGTAAAAAGCCCGGCACGTACAGGCCAGAACAGGCAGGCTGGTGCACTGCGGTTTAAGCAAGGGATTCTGTTTGGAAGATTTATGGTAGAGAGCAATAGAGGAACATTACTACCATCTACTTCCATCCTCTGCATATACGCATACACACGAGTACAAAACACACACACACATTCACACACACACAAAGAAAATCCCAGAATGAGATGAATTCCTCAGCACATGCCAAGAGCACTGGGTATTGTCACTTCTGGCCTTGTCACAGTGACCCCTTTGGAATCACAAGCATCCTGAGGAGAGGTTTCTTAACCAGCAAATGAAGCATAATTAAGATAAATAAGTTAGGGTTCAACCTGAAGATCTGAAAAGCAGAACAGTCAACCACTGGCTCTAACCTTGACCTCAGTCCAAAATGGCGACCTTGTCTCCAGGAATCTCAGAATGAGACTGTGTCTGAGAGCTGTCCCCTCCCATTTTATAATCCTCTCTAGGACTGGAATTAAAGACATGCACCACTGGGATGAAAGGCATGCACCTCCTGGTTTCTACAACAAACTAGTGTGGCTACTAAGATTAAAGGTGTGTGTTACCATTACCTGGTCTGTAAGGGTGACCGGTGGGGCTGTTTTACTCTCAGATCTTCAGGCAAGCTTTATTTATCAAAAAAGAAGAAGAAGAAGAAGAAGAAGAAGAAGAAGAAGAAGAAGAAGAAGAAGAAGAAGAAGAAGAAGAAGAAGAAGAAGAAGAAGAAGA
>NW_004949097.1:133677-157402 GCF_000317375.1 Microtus ochrogaster
GAAGAAGAAGAAGAAGAAGAAGAAGAAGAAGAAGAAGAAGAAGAAGAAGAAGAAGAAGAAGAAGAAGAAGAAGAAGAAGAAGAAGAAAGAAAGAGAGAAAGAGAGAAAAAAAGAAAGGCAAATATTCCCTTTCACACCGCATTTTGTCCACTAAGTTTTGTGTCCTCTGGTGTTTTCTTCTGCAACCATCATCACCATGGCATTTGTCAGCAATGTTCTGTTACCGTCTCTTCATCTACATTAGCCACAACTGATAACAAAGACCTGCCCTTCCCTTGCTGCCTTATTTGTTCAACTGTTTTCCTCATCATGGTCTTGTGGATATTAATTGATGATAAGAGGTATCATCTGTCAAAATTAGTATGCATTTTCACACTCAAATTGGCTCAGGGCTTCATGCTTGAAATTTTTATACTCTTTAAAAAATGTAGCAAAATTGTTAATTTAATTAAGTATACAGCAGTAATAATGAAATGGGAAGGCAGAAATTTTCATTTAAATGCCGTATGGGAGAACAAAAACAGTATGGCTGTTTTGGTAACAAGACTTTCCTCTGCCTGCCTGCTCTCTGGCACCAGAGTCAGCACACTTAACAACAACTCACTTTGTTGGCGCTTGCCTCCCACTCTCTAACTGTCTTGGTCTGACTGCTTAGTGACTTTAAGGTTGGTCTCTTTTCTATATTCGTTTAAACACTGTGGGAATGGGAAGCATAATGGAGGGGCATGGTGGCTCTATGCATTGAATCTGCCAACCAGAATTCACGCATTTACAGTGCAAAGACCAATGGGCTTTCTTTTATTCAGAGTTGAGAAATGGTCATCACAATCAGTTCCTGAACACTTTCATTGCCACAAAAAGATATTCCACGTCCTTCGGTCATTGTCTCCAGAAGTCTCCCCAAATCTGTCCCCACTAACTAACAGCTGATCTGCTTTTATGACTCTATATGATTATTCTGGACCTTTTTTCATACGGGAATTCATCTGACCTGATCATTTGTGTCTCACATTTACTCGACATGGTCTCCAGATTTACCCATATTGTAACCTGCACCAATACTTCACTCTTACTTATGTCTGAATAATATTCTGGTGAGCAGATATGTCATATTTTGCTTATCTGTATCTGATAATTTGAATATAATTGGCTCCCATAAGCTGATAGGGCGTGGCACTGTTAGAAGGTGTGGCTTTGTTGGAGGAAATGTGTCACTGTGGAAGTGAGTTTTGAGGTTCCCTATGCTCAAAATACCACCCAGTGTCACAGTTGATTTCCTGTGACCTTCTGATCAAGATGGATCCAGCACCATATCTGCCTGCATGCTACCATGCTCCCCACCATGGTGATAACGGACTGAACCTCTGAAACCATAAGTGAGCCACCCCAATTAAATGTTTTTTCTTTGTAAGAGTTGCCATGGGAGTTCGAGGCCAGCCTGGTCTACAAGAGCTAGTGCCAGGACAGGCTCCAAAGCTACAGAGAAACCCTGTCTCGAAAAACTAAAAAAAAAAGAGTTGCCATGGTCATGGTGTCCCTTCGTAGCCATAGAAACCTTGATTCAGAAACCAAGAATCTCAAACAACAATGTTTTAAATATTCATATAGGAAGTTTTATGTGGCCATATGTTTTCATTTATCCTGTGTATAAACCCAGGAGTGGGATAGCTGGGTCACACAGTAACTCTGTTTAATTCTCAGCAATACTGCCAGTCTGTGCATTTTCCTGTAACACCATGTGAGCATGTGATATCTCTGCATGCTTGCTAATGCCATTGTCCTGGCCCTGTAATTATTACATCCTAGTCAGTATAAAATGGCAGTATGGTTTTGATTTGAACTTCCTGATGACTAATGGCATTGAACTTCCTCTTATAAACTGAATGTATATACTGGCAATACATATTTGACATTGGTAGGGATTTTTGGGGAGAGGGGGATTTTCACCCCTTTTATCGAAAATAGATGTTTTTCTCTGACTGCGGTTTCTCTTCCCTCTAGTCCTCCCAGCTCCTCTCCCCCTCACCTTTCATTCAGATCCACTCTCTTTCTGTCTCTCATTAGCAAACAAGTGGGTTCCTAAGGGATAATAATAAAATAGAATATAATAAAACAAAAGTTATCACATCCGAGTTGGACAGGACAAACAAATGGACGGGAAAGAGTCCAAGAGAGACCCACTCATTCACACACCCAGGAATCCCATAAAAATCACTGAACAGGTGGCCATAATGTTTATGCAAAGGACCTGTGTAGATGCAGGCATGCTGTCTTAGGCTCTATGAGTTCATATGAGCTTTGATCTTATTAGTTTAGAGGGCTTTGTCTTCTTGATGTCCTCCATCCCATCTGGCTCTTACACTCTCTCTTGTTTTCTCTTCTGTACCTGATCCCTGAGGGGAGGGATTTGGTAGAGACATCACATTTAGGGCTGAGGGCCCCAAGGTCTCTCATGCTCTGCATAATGTCTGGCTGTAGGTCTCTGTATTTGTTCCCATTTGCTGTGGGAGAAAGTTTCTCTGATGATGGCTGAGCAAAGCATTGAGCTATGGGATAATTAATGTTGATTAGCAGAATGTCATTAGGAGTCATCTTACTGTTACTTTTTATTTTTATTATTATTATTTTTTTTAGAATAGGGGTATTTTGTTTTACCCTAGGTCCCTGGGCTATCTGGTCTCAGATTCTTGGTCACTCAAGCAGTATTGGGTATGGAATTCATCTCATGGGGTGAATCTTAAGTCAAATCAGGTAATGGTTGGTTACTCCTACAGGATTTGTGCCACCATTACCATAGTCCACCTTGTAGACAGGAAACCATTGCAGACTAAAGGTTCTGTGTCTGGCTTGGTGTTTATAATTCTCTTTTGGTAGTGTGCAAAATACCTCTTGTACCAAGAGGTGAAGGCTCTGCATAGGCGCCAGCTTGATTTCTCCATGTTCAGTGAGCTGTCCAAGTGTTGTCTTCAGCAGTGATGTCTTGCTGTCAGTTTATGGAGAACAACCTGTAGTCTTAGCAACAGCCTAGGTTGTGCAGGGATTCCCTTGGGACCCCTTTTGCCAACCACTCAATTAGCTATAACCTGAGTCTGGTACTGGAAGCTCCATTTAGTGACAAAAGATGGCTAATTGAAACTCTGTTTTCCCTGCTATTTGACAATTTCATTTAGATTTCTCTTCCCTAACAAGATCTCTGTTCCCTCTAGTCCTTTACTCTATGCCTAACCTCTGTGATTCAATGGATTGTAGCATGATTATCATTGACTTAGTAGCCAATGTGCACATATAAGTAAACATATACCATATTTGTCTTTTGGCATCTGGGATCGTTACTGAGGATGATTTTTTTTCTAGTTCCATTCATTTACCTTGGAATTTCATGATGTCACTTTTTTAACAGAGGAATAATACTTTATTGTGTAAAAGTACCACATTTTCTTTGTTTAGTCTGTTGAGGAGTGCTGTGGGACAATGGTCTGTACCCTGTCACTTATAGTTTAAATAAATGCGGATTGGCCAGTAGGCAGACAGGAAGTATAGGAGGAGTGACCAGGTAGGACATAGAGGCAGGGCAACGAGAATTCTGGGAAGAGGGAAGTTTCGATCTGCAGTCATCATCCAGACAGAGAGGAAGCCAGACACAGAGCAAGCAAGATGTGACTACCTCACCTTAAAAAAGTACCAAGCCATGTGGCTAACATAGACAAGAATAATGGGCAAATATAAGTTATAAGAGTTAATAAGAAGCCTGAGCTACTAGGCCAATCAGTTTATGATTAATGTGGACCTCTGTGTGTTCATTTGGGACTAAATACCTCTGGGTGGCGTGGCTAACATATAGGGACCAGGTGAGATAGAAACCTCAGTCAATAGAGGAACATTTAGGTTTTCTCCAATTTCCATCTCTGGTAAAGAGAGCAACAATGAAACCTGGTTGAACAAATAAATGCCTCTGTGGGGAAAAAAATCCTTTATATGCCTAAGAGTGATTTAGATAGATCTTGAAATAGATCATTTTCCTGGGGAACCACCAGACATGGTGCGAGAGAAAGAGCTGAGAGTTATATAGCTTGATCCACTGACAACAGAAGGAGACTATGAGCCACAGTGAGTGTAGCTTGAGCATGAGACCTCAAAGCCCACCCCCACGGTGACACATTTCCTCCAACAAGACCATACTTCTAATAGTGCCACTCACTATGGGCCAAAGCATTCAAACACATGAGTCTATGGGGGGGGGGGCACATTCCTATTCACATCACCACAGTGTGTTCTTGGCTTCTTTACCAAAACACTACTCTCCATAAATATGTGGATTTACGTCTCTGTCTTCAACTTGATTGATCAACGTGTCAGTTTTTTATGGCAATGCAATGCTCTCTTTATTGCTATTGCTCTGTAGTACAATTTAAAATCAGGGAAGGCGATATGTCCAGAAATCCTTCTATTATTTAAGATTGTTTTAGTTCTCCTCCTGGTTTTTTTGTGTTTCCACAGGAAGCTGAGAATTGTCTATTCAAGGTCTGTGAAGAATTGTGTTGGAATTTTGATGGGGTTTACATTGATTCTATAGATTGCTTTTGGTAGGATGGCCACTTGGCAGCTCCTTATTACAACTTTCACTATGTTAATCCCACTACCAATCTGTGAATGTGGGAGATCTTTCCATTTTCTGCCTCTTCGATTTCTTTCTTCATGACTTCAAGTTTTTGTCATACAAGTCTTTCACTTGCTTGATTAGAGTTGCCTCAAGATATTTTTTATATTATTTGAAGCTATTGTGAAAGGTGTTGCTTCTCTGATTTATTTCTCAAGTTGTAATTTGTATGTTGGAGGGCTACTGATTTTGCAAGTTAACTTTGTATCCAGTTGTTTTTCTGAAAGTGTTTATCAGCTGTAGTTTTTCTTGTGGAATGTTTAGGGTCACTTATGGATCTTATCCTATCATCTGCAAATAAAGGTACTTTGACTTCTTTCTTTCCATTTTGTGTCCTCTCAATCTCTTTTAGGTGTCTTATTGCTCTAGCTAAGACTTCAAGCACTATATTGAATAGGTATAGAGAGAGTGGAGAACCTTGTCTTGTTCCTGATTTTAGTAAAATTGCTTTGACTTTCTCTTCATTTAAGTTGATAATCGCCATGCACTTGCTGTAAACCGCCTTTGTTATGTTGAGGTATGTCCCTTGTACCGCTGATTGTTCCAGGACTTTTATCATGGAAGGGTGTTAGAGTCTGTCAAAGGCCTTTTCAGCACCTAATGAGATAATCATGTGTTGTTAACTTTGTATCCCGTTGCTTTTCTGAAAGAGTTTATCAGTTGTAGGAGCTTTCCTTATGAAATTTTCAGGGTTGTTTATGAATTTTATCATATCATCTTCAAATAAAGATACTTTGATTTCTTCCTTTCCAATTTCTGTCCTCTTGATCTCTATAAATCGGCTTATATTGCTTATCTGAACTTGATTTAACGTTATTAAGTAGTATGTATGTGTGTACTGATAAAATTGTCCATTTCTTTAAGGTTTTTCAGTTTGGTGGAGTGTGTGTTTTTAAAATACGTCCTTAGGATTATCTGGATTTCCTCAGTGTTTGTTGTTATGTCCCCCTGTTAATTTCTAATTTTATTTATTGGGATATTCCATGTCCACCTTTTAAGACTTTGTTTATCAATTTTACTGATTTTTCTCAAAGAACAAATTTTTTGTATCATTGGTTTGTTTGTTTGTTTGTTTCTATTTTATTGATTTTAGCCCTGAATTTGATTATTTCTTGCCATCTACTCATTGGGAGTAATTTCTTCTTTTTCTTCTAGAGCTTCCAGGTGGGCTGCTAAATTGCTAATATAAGCTCTCTCCAGTTCTTTAAAGCAGTGACTGGTGCTATGAGCTTGCCTTTTAGAACTGTTTCATTGTGTCCTGTAAGTTTGAGTGAATTGTGCATTTATTTACTTTTTCTCTTTCTTTCTTTTTTTTTTTTTTTAAAAAAAAAATCTTTCTGAGACAGGGTTTCTCTGTATATACCTGGCAATCCTGAAACTCACTCTGTAGACTAAGCAGGCCTTGAACTCAGAGATCATCATCCTGCTTCTGCCTCCTGAGTGCTGGACTTAAAGGCATGTACCACATGTCCAATTGTGTATTCATTTTAATTCAATTATGAAAAATTTTTTGTTTTTTTTTCTATCTTGACCCATTTTCCATTCAATAGTGTGTTGTTCGGTTTCTATGAGTTTGCAAGCTTTCCGTTGTCTCTGCTATTGTTAATATCCAGCTTTCATTCATGGTGGTCAGACAGAATGCAGATTAATATTTCATTTTTCTTGTGTCTGTTGAGACTTGCTTTGTGTCTAACTATATTGTCAATTTTATGGAAAGTTCTGTGAGATGCTGAGAAGAACAGATATTCTTTTGTATTTCAGTGAAATATTCTAAAAATATCTGTTAGGTCCGTTTGGTTTCTAAGGTCAGTTAGCTTCAGCATTTCTATGCTTAATTTTTGTCTGGATGATCTGTCTGTTGGTGATAGTGAGGTATTGAAGATTCCCACTATCAGAGTGTGAGGGTCAATATATGATTTAAATAATAGTGTTTCTTTCATAAACTTGGGTGCTTATGTATTTGGGGCATAAATGTTAAGAATTGCAGTGTTCTCTTGGTGGATTTTTCCCTCTGATAAATAAGTAGTGTCCATCCATATCTCTTTTGATCGGTTTTGGTTTGAAGTCCATTTTGTCAGACATTAAATGGCTACACTAACTTGCTTCTTAGGTCCATATGCTTGTAATATTTCCATTTTGTTACCCCAAGGTGATGTCTACCCTTAGTGTTGATGTGTGTTTCTTAGATGCATCAGAAGAATGGATCCTGTGTTCACATCATTTCTGTTAGTCTGAGTCTTTTAGTTGGGTAATTGAGTTCATTGATATTGAGAGATATCAATGCACACTGCCTATTGTGTCATGGTATTTTGTTCTTTAGAAGTGTTATGAGGAGAGAAAGGGAGGGAGGGAGGAAGGGAGGGAGGGAGGGAAGGAGGGAGGGAGGGAGGGAGGAAGGGAGGGAGGGGAGGAGAGATTCCTCTCTTTTGATTTACTGATCTGGGATTATTTATTCCATGTGTTTTCTTTTTTGTTTTATTTTTCCTCTGTGTTTTCTTAACCACTTTAGGTCAGCAGCTTCCTTCTAGAGCCTTCTGTAGGACTGGATTTACAAATAGATATTACTTAATTTTGATTTTATCAGGAAATGTTTTATTCTCCCCATCTACTGTGGTTGAAAGCTTTGCTGAGGGGCTGGAGAGATGGCTCAGTGGTTAAGAGCACTGACTGCTCTTCCAAAGGTCCTGAGTTCAATTCCCAGCAACCACATAGTGGCTCACAACCATCTGAAATGAGGTCTGGTGCCCTCTTCTGGCCTGCAGGCATACACACAAACAGAATATTGTATACATAATAAGTAAATAAATAAATATTTTTTAAAAAAAAGAAAGCTTTGCTGAATATAGTAGTTTGGGCTGGCAATTGGGGGCTTACAGTCTGTAGTACATCTGCCCTTTTAGAGTTTCCTTTGAGATGTCAGATGCAATACTAAGTAGACTGCCTTTATATATTAAATGCTACTTGACCTTTTTACCTTGTAGTTTTTAATATTCTTTCATTTTCCTATTCATGTAGTGTTTTGGTTTTATGGGCCAAAGGGACTTTCTTTTCTGTTCAGGCTACTTAGTGGCCTACATGCTTTTTGTACCTTGATATGTTAAGGAAGTTTTCTTCTATTATTTTGTTAAAAATATTTTCTATGCCTTTGAGCTGGGTTACTTCTCCTTCCTGGATTCCTTTATTCTTAGATTTGATCTTTTCGTAGCATTCCAGATTTCCTGGATATTTTGTGCCAGGAGTTTTCTAGAAATAACATCTTCTTTGCCCTGAAGTGTCTCTTTCTTCTAGGTCTGAGATTGTCTTTTCTATCTCTTATATTCTGTTGGTGAGATTTGCCTCCTGTTTTGAGTTCCTAAATTTTTCATTTCCAGATTTCTTTCAGTCTGGACTTTCTTCACTGTTTCTATTTCCATATTCAGGTTTTGAACAGTTTTATTAATTTCCCTCCATTGTTTGTTGTGTTTTCATAGTTCTTTAAGGGATTTATTCATTTCCTCATGTATTTATTTCCTCTTTAAAGACCTCCATCATTTTCATACAGTCTGTTTTAAGGTCTTTTTCTTGAGCTTCAATGATGTCAGAATACACAGGGCCTGTTGTGGTAGGGTTCTTGGCCTTTGGTGTAGACGCATTGTACCATCTGTTATTGAATGTGGTTTCGCACTAGCGTCTAGGCATCTGGGATTAAGAAGACTGTAAATATAGGTGCTGATGTCTGGTCTTGCCCTTATTTTGTGTGTGTTTTGTTCTTTCATCGTTGTTGCCCTCTTTGGTTCTTGTAAGAGTGTGGTGACTGTGTGTTGCCGGGTAGGAAATTCTTCTGGGATCCTAATAGGTGTGCCCACTGGGTGCTCCAGGTAAAATATGTTTCTAGATATTTGGAACTAAAACTTAGGAATGAGGATGGGCTCCTGGAATACTGGAGTTGGGGCCTGGGATAAAGCAATGAGCTGGGGAAGAAGGTTAGGAAGGGAAGATCTATGTGATTGACTGAAGATGGGTAGGGGCTGGGGGAGTATGTAGCAGATGTTCTCTTGTAGAGCTGGCAATGAGATTGGGGAACTGAATTTGGAGGAGCAGAGGGAGAGGTGAAGATCTTCTGTTAGTCTATTGCTTCCCTGGCTGGAGTGGTCTTGGATTCCCACAGAATCATGATTGAAAATTTCGGTTTAGTGAATTCTAGTCTATTGTTTTATTATCTCTACTTTATTGAATATGGCATTTACACATCTAGAATTCTGTGTGTGTGTGTGTGTGTGTGTTTGTACACATGCACGCACGCGTGCGTATGTTGCATTTCCTTTTTAACTTGCTATACAGCCAAAAATGGCCTTAAACTTCTGATCCTCCTGCCTCTACTTCTAAAGTACCAGGGTTACATGCATGTGGCACCGTACCAGGTTTATGAACTTCTGTGGCTCAAACCCAAGGACTCATGGGTGCTATCTAATTGAGCTATGTTCCCAGCTCCCATTCTTGTATATTTGGAAGGAACTGAGTATATTTAAACTGGAGGGCAAAGGTGTGTGTGTGTGTGTGTGTGTGTGTGTGTGTGTGTGTATGCGCGCACACGCACGTACACAATCTAAATGGATCAACAATTGAATCAATAAGTCACCCAGTGACTCTATTAGTTCATCATGTAAAAATTACAGATCTGTCCTGAACAGTAGTGAGACCCAGTGTTCCAAGAGTGGCGATGGTACACAGGAATGGATTAAGATGGTGTTCTTACAGAGCTGCAGACTAGAAGGTCTCTAAAGTTCCTTCTGGAATCCTGAAAGTTGATAATGTGTTTGGCATTTCTCATGATTGTCTACTCTTCAACACTTGCTCTCTTCACATACTCTTCATACACTGTACCCTCCAGATCCTTAAGTTAGCTAATTTAATTCAGAATCAAGCTTTATAACCAGTAAGCAGAACACTGAAATGAGGTCCACTTGTGTCCTCCATCAGTGACTTTGACATTGTCAATAAAAACTGATATGAAATGGATTGTTATTAAAGAGCATAAAAGCATTAATTTCCACTAAGGGACCAGAAGTTACACATAAGACCAGAATGTAATTTGTGAGTCAATATTCAAATCAATAAAATTTGTACTTTATCTATAGAAATGTAGTCAGCTTTATTTTATCATCGTTAGTTTGGCAATGGGATCTGCTATGATGCTGGAGGATACTTAATCATCAGTATGTATCCTACTTTAGGATACTCATGCTCTTAACTGCTGGGTCCTTTCAATGCTTGCTTTGTAGATATCATATACTCCCTGACTAAATCCAAAATAAGAAGGAAGAAATGCATTTGCCTGTTGTAAATGATAAAAAAGAACTGGGGTATCTGCATAAGAGCTAGGAATTCTGTCTTCAACTAGTGATGTAGGTGCTTCAAAGGACCTGGTCACACAAATAAAAATGATCAGATCTAGAATAAGACACATTTTATGCCATATTGTACTCACAAGCAGCCTTGGAAATCTCTAGGTTACTCCCTTCCCTCTATCCCTGCTCCTCAGTAACTACAGGGTAAGTAGAAATAAAACAAATACATGCCATGCCAAGGGGAAAAGAAGGGTGATTTTAGGAATGCAATCCTGTTAAAAGAATTCAGACCAATGTGTTCATCACAATAGTCTACTGCATGCTGTAAAGATCTACGTTAATATCTCTCTGGTGTAGCACAGGAAAATTTATCCCTCACTCTCGCTGCATAGTGAAGTGGGGTTGATGTGAGATCGCTCACATCATCCATAGGACTTGATGAATGGGGCCAGAGAGATGGCTCATAGGGTACAGGTACCTGCTGCCAAGCCTGAGGATCTTGTACACTGTAAAGATTTGTTGCTCATATTGGTTTAATAAAACACTGATTGGTCAGTAGCCAGGCAGGAAGTATAGATGGAGTGACCAGAGCAGGAGAATTCTGGGATGAGAAAAGGCAGAGATGCAGTCATAAGCCAGATGAAGAGGAAGCAAGATGAGAATACCTTACTGAGAAAAAGTACCAAGACACGTGGCTAAACATAGATAAGCACTATGGGTTAATTCAAGTTGACGGAGCTAGTTAGTAATAAGATGAGCAAGAGGCCAAACGGTTTATAATTAATATAAGTCTCTGTGTGTTTATTTAGGACTGAATGGCTGCAGGACCGAGTGGGACAGAAACTTCTGTCTGCATGAGGACATAGCTGAGTGTGATTGTCTATATGGTACAGGAAAAGAACCTACTCCTGCACATTGTTCTCTGGCTTCCACACATGTGATACACCCATACACATCATACACAAATGCAGACATATAATAAAATTTAAAAACAAAACAATGACAATAATAAAAAAGACTCAAAGGAGGTAAATTTTCCCATCTGGCATGTTGTAAGCTGTTGCGTAAGGACTCAACCCCACCCTTCCCAGTTTTAGACCAGGGTGACATATGCCACTCTCCCATCTCTTGCTCAAGACTACCCACATTGCTTCACCAAAATGTAAGTATTCTTGAAGGGCAGGTTGAGGAACTACCATCTGTCACAAAAGGCAAAAATGAAAACCAGGAAAATGTAGGACAGACAGAAATTCAAAAGTGACTTGGTAAATAAGTCCAGATAAATGTACAGTTACATACACAGTTATGACACTCATAAATCAAAACATAGAGATGTCAAGGTAAAGTCTTAAAAATCTGGTTATGCCACATTCAGAAGAGACTCGCCTAAAGTGTTAGAATAAATAAATTTTGAAAATTAAAAGGCAAAAACAGGAGGGATGCAATAGGCAAATACACCCAGAAAAAAAATTGATTTGTGTCTATATTTTAACAGAAATTATTGATGTCGAAACAAAATGTTAGTAGGCATGAACAGGGACTGTACTATTCAGTATTCCATTGCTGTAACCAAATACATGAGATATGAAACTTGAGGAAACATTTGTCTTGGCTCCTATTTTTAAAGGCTTTAGTCTATGCATTGGCTGGCTTCATTGCTGTGATACAGTAGAGAACAGAGCATCTATGACACATGGGGGTGTGGCAGATATCAGGTAGCAGAGACAGAAGTATATACAAAGGTCCCCAAATGTCCTTTAAAGACATTGCTCCTCCACCAAGTCACCAATTCCTCCAGCACAGCCCATTCAGGAATGAACTTGCCACAGGGTCAACTCCAAATGGAGTTGATGCTGTCAGCCCCTCAGTGGTCCAGTCACCTCTCAGGAGCCCCACAAGTCAGAGACCAAACAACAACTGAAACATTCATAATACTTTTTTTTAAAAAAAGAAGTTTAAATCACCAAGAAAATGGTCAAGTTTTGGGCTGGAGAGATGGCTCAGTGGTTAAGAGCATTGCCTGCTCTTCCAAAGGTCCTGAGTTCAATTCCCAGCAACCACATGGTAGCTCACAACCATCTGTAATGAGGTCAGGTGCCCTCTTCTGGCCTGCAGACATACACACAGACAGAATATTGTATACATAATAAATAAACAAATATTAAAAAAAAGAAAATGGTCAAGTTTTAAGCATATTTAATTAATGTCAGGACCAAGTTACACAAAGTAAAAACTGATACAGTATAAAGAAGATGAATTGGTACAGTATAAAGAAGATGTGGGTAACAAAGTTTATCTTCCTTACATTCTGGTTATTTACAAAAAAGTTGTTGATTTCTACACATAAAATATTCCAGAAAATTTCAGAATATCCATACTGAGCAACGATTTCTGAAGCATAATGCAATTAACTATAAGGCTGCTAAAATATAAATAATCCCATGTTTTTTTAAATTCAAAAGAAAACCATACTTTAAATAACTAATGAACAAAAGAAGAAATAATAATGGACATTTTTGCATAATAAACGAGAGCAAAGCTGTTTTAGATTAGTTGAGAGACTGTCAAAGATGGCAACAAAGGAAATACGTTTAAATCCTTGAGTTTCGACAATTGTTGGGGAAAGACAGTTCATCATAGTGGAAAAGTGATATGTCCCTGTCTCAGTCAATGTTCTACTGCTGTGAAGAAACACCATGACCACGATGTCCTTATAAAGGAAAACATTCACTGGGGCTGGCTTATACGTTTGGAGGTTTAGCCCATTATCATCACGGCAGGAAGTATGGTGGCACACAGGCAGACATGGTTCTGGAGAGGCTGAGAGTTCTACATCTGGATCAGCAGGAAGCAGGAAGAGAAAAATACAATGGTCCTGGCTTGAGCATTTGAAGTCCCAAAGCCTACCACCAGCAACACACTTTCTCCAACAAGGCCACACCTCCCAGTAGTGCAACTTTTTGGTGAGCAAGCATTCAAGTCTAGGAGCCTGGGGAGGCTATTCATATTCAAATCACCACAATCCCTATCAAATCAATAGAACTCCATTAAGTGTCACTGAGTAGCCAACAACAATCCAGTAGAAATCCAGGTGAGCAAGTTGAAAAGTGTGAGAAAATTGAACTGTCCTCTCTTATTCAATTGTCCATGTGAGGCCACAAAGAGGGAGTCTTGGCAAAGGCTCATGGGAGGTTGCCTCTGTGGGCTCAGTGAGGATGTAAAGTGAGGACATCCCAGACTGGATCCCAATAACTGACATGACAGACATCTGTGACTCAGTGCTTCCCTGATGCTTTGTAAATTCCACACATGCTCTTCCTCCAGACACCGAATCTCAGACTCCTGAGGGAAAGTACATTTTCATGGTAGCAGAACATTGGAGTAGACGTCTTCCTTAATTCGCCAACAATCCACATGCTCTTTTAACCGCTTTCAAACAATGATAGCAGCAAAGAGAACCATGCTTCTATTTAGCAAGCTGCAACTCAGTCTCATGGAATTGAAAAGACAATATGCTGATCTTCTCTCCCCAAAGGATGAACAAATGAGATCCACATTTGGATGAGATCCCTTGGCCTTTTATCTGGCTCTCACTTCCCCTTTGATAATCTGTGACTTAAACAGTAATGTACAAAGTTAACCCCTGAGAACAAAAGAATAAGAAGGAAAAAAAAGCAATGCCCATATGTGCATTTATACTTGAACATAGTTCTAGCAAATAAAACAACACACTCATAAATTCTACCATCTTGTTTCTGCTTAGGATCACATAGACATAGCTCATGACTCTGAGTCCCTTTTTCACCATTTACCCAGTGTTCTCTGCTGCCAGGCAACAAACACCTCAGCTTTCCTGAAAGGTTGACCCAAACCTGTGTACTTGCAGGACCTCCAGCTCTTGGAATCATGCTACATTGGTGTGGTGGTTTGAAAAAAAATGGCTCCCAAACAGAGTGGCACTATTGGGAGGTATGGCTTTGTTGGAGTAGGTGTGGCCTTGTTGGAGGAAGTGAGTCACTGTGGAGGCGAGTTTTGAGATCTCAGATGCTCAAAGCCAAGCCCAGTGAGACAGACCACTTCCTGTCGCCCACAAGTCAAAATGTATTAACTCTTAGTTACTGCTCCAGCACCATGTCTGCCTGCACATTGCTATGACCCACTATGATGATAATGGACTGAACCTCTGAACGGTAAGCCACCCTATTAAATGTTTTCCTTTATAAGGTGAAATCCATCAAGGAACTGGGTAACCACGTGACCAACTTGCGCAAGATGGGAGCCCCCGAAGCTGGCATGGCAGAATATCTGTTTGACAAGCACACCCTGGGCCACAGTAATGACAGCTAAGCTGACTTCCCCAGAGCCACAGTGACTTTACTGGTCACTGAGGCAGTGCATGCATGTCGGTCTGCCTTTATCTTTTTTATGAGTCGCACCAAAACATCCGCTTAAGTTCTTTCATTTGTACCATTTCTTTAAATAAAGAATTTTGGTACCCCCCAAAAAAAAAATTGTCATGCTGTCTCTTCACAGCAATAGAAACCCCAATTAAGACAATTGGGTTATTGTAGCTTTTTGGTGTGTGTCTGTCTGTCATCTGTCCTGTGTGAATGTCTCTGTGTATGTGTGTGTGTGTGTGTGTGTGTGTGTGTGTGTGTGTGTGTGTGTGTGAGTGTGTGTGTGTGTGTTGCTGGGGATCATATTCAGCACTTTGTACATGCTAAGAAAGCTCTTACTGAAATATATCCTCAGAGTTGTTTGGTTTTTTTTTTTTTGTTTGTTTTTTTTTGAGACAAGCCCAAATATTCAGCTTAGGGTGATTTGAACTTGCTATGGAGCCCAGACTAGCCTCAAATTCATAAGCATCCTATTTCCTGTTAAGTCAGGAGGTGTATACTAACACATTCAGTCAACAACCCTTTTTCCCCTTCCAATAGTAGGGATTGAACCCATAACCTTATGTTTACCCTGTAAGCAAGCACTAAGCCATAGCCCTGGAGCTTGTTTTTTTTTTTTTCCTTTTCATGGGTATATAACTTTTCCTTTTTCCTTTTCTTTTCATGGGCACATGGAGAGGTATCTCCAGAGACTCTGCCCAGGTCCAGAAACACCACCTCTTACTCCTACAGTGTAGCACAGAACTGATTTTGCTTTAAGGATTAAAATCAATCACACTAGCTAGTGTTGTAAGCCACCTGCTTGCTTTTGTTGTTGTTGTGTTTCCTTCCCCAACCCAAGAGGTTCAGGAGCACGAGAAGTTCAAAGTAGTCGGGCTGTAGTCTTAGTTGGATGGCACTGTGGTTGTTTTGCCATTAGAGACACCTCTTCTGTGGGAAGTGAGACCTCTAAATCAGCAAAGCATGAGCTGAGAGGACTGGAAGCCTAAGCTTCACTAGGAGAATTCTTGCTAATAAGAAGAAACAACCCCCTTTCCTTCCTCTCATTCTTCAACCTGAGGTGGAAAACCATCTCGGGCAGCTGCTTGGTCTGAGCACAGCTCATGTCCTGAAAGGCATTCTCTGTCCATCCAGCTGACCACACAACTCACCACACTGCCAGTCCTTGAGAACAACCTCAAAGGAATGGAACATGACAAGTGCAGTTATTCTGAGGTTACTTGTTCTTTGCTATTATTTATTTGGTATGAATTAAGTGCTCTGGTCAGAGGCAATACATTCAGAAATAATAAATAGTTGCATAATGTACTATCTGTGTAGAAAGTTTTTTGTGTGTTTCTTCTTTCTTTTCGGGTCATTACAGGCAGTAAAAGCAGATTTATACTCTGGTCAGCACTGGCAGAACTTCCCATAAACACTGTCACTGACTACTCCAGCCTGTGCTTTTCGATGATGCTGGCGGGTACTGAAAACCAACTGTGCCCAGCCCTCAACTCTTTCTTCCTTAGTGAAGGAAGCGCAGAGAACTTCTCATGAAAACAAAGATAGAGATGAGGAAAAGGGAGCAGTTTCTTAGGAATAAGACCTAGATGAGCCAAATGTAGCAAATGCCTGTCATGTTAGCACTTAGGTAGTGGAGGTAGAGTGATCAGAAGTTCAAGGTCAGCTTTGGCTACAGGGGTCTAGCCTAGAGTATATGAGACTTTCTTTCTTTCTTTCTTTCTTTCTTTCTTTCTTTCTTTCTTTCTTTCAAGATTTTTATTTATTTATTATGTGTACAGCATTCCTTCCATGTGTGCCCGCAGGCCAGAAGGGGGCGCCAGGTCTCATTATAGATGGCTGTGAGCCACCATGTGGTTGCTGGGAATTGAACTCAGGACCTCTGGAAGAGCAGTCAGTGCTCTTAACCACTGAGCCATTTCTCCAGCCCCTATATGAGACTTTCAAAAAATAAAAAAAAAAAAAACAGGTTAGGAGCACTACCTGTTCTTCCGAATGTCCTGAGTTCAATTCCCAGCAACCACATGGTGGCTCACAACCATCTGTAATGAGATCTGGTGCAGAATACAGTATATATAATAAATAAATAAATCTAAAAAAATAAATAAAAAATAAAAATCATAGGAGTCTGAGCTAGTGTCTCCTATTTGTAACTTTGGGGCCTGCTTAACTCCAGTCTGGCATCCACAGCTTCAGCTCACGATGTACAGCCTTGCATGCCTGCCATATATTGTCGGTCAAACATTTACATAGGCAGCTTGCACAGTAACTTGGTAGTTCAAGTCAAACATTCAGTCTTTCTTTGTTGTTTGTTTGTTTTGATTTGTTTTGTTTTGTTTTGTTTTGTTTTGTTTTGTTTTGAGACAGGGTTTCCCAGGTAGCCGTAACTGTTGGGAAACTCACTCTGTAGACCAGGCTGGCCTCAAACACGGAGATTTGCCTGCTTCTGCCTCCTAAGTGCTGGGATTAAAGGCGTGCCACAACACCTGGCCTTCAGTCTTTCTTGAATCCTACAAACTAGGAACTAGTTCTTAACAAGAGAATGTTTATCTTCAGAAGATGTCTTAGCTTTGCTCCAAAATCCTACAGGTCTGACTTGTGACTCAGCTGCAAGTTCCTCGAAAAGGACTACACAACACCTCTGTCATACACACTCAAAATGTCCCCTTGAGGCCAAGTGTGGTGGCGCACGCCTTTAATCTCTTGGGAGCAAAGGCAAGAAGATTTCTGTTTGTTAAAGGCCAGCCTGGTCTACACAGTGAGTTTGAGGAAAGCCAGGGCTTTCCCGACTCAAAACACCAAAAACAAATAAATGAATAAATAAAATGTCACCTAGAGAAGGCACGGAACAAGTCTATTTTGGGGGTGTGTTACAGAACTTGCTCTGATATTGGCTTAAATTCAAATTAGAAGCCCACTAAATGCTGGGGCTCTTTAGGTAGTAGGAAGGGCTGGTTGCTGAAACTGTCACTTCACCCTCAAATGTGTATCTCTTGATTTATTTCTGCTTAGTTTCTTGTGATTGGGTCTTTCTATCTAGCCTAAGCTGCCCCTACCCAAACTCCCAATCTTCCTATCTCGGGCCTCCTAGTGTTAGAGTTATAGGCATGGGTTCAAAAGGCTTATCCTGACCATGCCCAAGAACATAGGAGGAAGCCACTGAGGTGGAGGCCCCTAGGCTTCTACAGAACTCATTTCTCATCCTCTAGCTATTTGTTGGTGCCTTTTGTATTCTTTCCCATCGGCCCTATGACTTCTGTAGTGTCGCTAGTCTCAACGGTGCCCGCCAAGAACCATGTCGCCTTTGGTTTATGATTTGCACCAATAAAGACAATTCTAAAAAGTTCTTTCTGGTTCTCACTTTGTCATTAAGAAACCAATTTGGGAACCCCATTGACTGAATATCTCAACTCTGCATTTCACAGCCGAGTAAATTATTTTGTGATGGGCTCAGATATTGGCCTGTGAGTTGAGCTCAAGTTAAGGCCTTATGTTCTCTGACTTCTTAAGGCTCTGTCCCAACAAGTGCAAACTCAGGCTCTGGGGGCAGACTTGATGCCACTACAGAAGTTGTATGCAGTAATCCCCATGTTCCAGTTATTTCCCTCCGCATTACACACAGTCACTCTGGGAATGGGCAGCAGGAAGCTTTCTCTTTTCCATCAATGGAGCTTTCTTCTTTAGGAAACCTGGCATCCCCTCCCTGAGAAATAGGTTAAGGGTCCACAGCTGTCTGCTGGGGATTTATGTCAGTCTTTTCTACTTTGGATTTAGGGTTGTATCCTCATGTGTGCGTGCGTGCATGCATTTGTGCGTGTGCGTGTGCGTGTGTGTGTGTGTGTGTTATGTTCATGTGTCACAAAAGAAATCAGAATTTGTAGACTGCCCATTTGTTTCAATCTCTACAGGAATCTGCTAGTCAAGAGGAAGCATTACCCCACCCTATTGACCTCTTTGTCTGTTACCCACTACTGGCAACCCTTTGTTTCTGGGAGTTAAGCCAGGTCACTGTCATTGTTACCTGAACAATGTCACTCTAGGATGCCCCCTCCCCCAGTGAATCAGAGAAGCCTACTTTAATGGCAGCATTAATGGCTACTCTGGAAGAGATGCTAGTTTAGATAACACTTTTCTCAAAGCATCGATGAAGGAGGTGTCTCTCTGTTCTCCCAGGTTATAATTAGTGGGTGGCTAAGCAGGTCTCCCATAATGAAGCCACTCCTGCGTCCTAATACCTTATCTTTTGGATGTCTTCTATTTATAGTAATGTAAGGTGCATTTGCGAAAGAGGTGATTTTCAGGTTTTACTGGATAGAAAACAGTTTCGTGGTTCAAGTGTTTAGACGGAACCTTGGGTAACATGGGACAAAGCTTAAAGACAGCAATGAGAGTGATAAAAGATAAAAAGATTTTACATGTCAACCTGCATAGCCCAGGGGTGCTCAGAAGCTGATCAAAGCATTACTTCTGTGTACACCTGTGAGGTTCTTTCAACAAAACCTTAGAGGATTGAGTAAAGAAGCCCTAAGCCCCACCAGTGAGGGGACCTCACAACCTCATGAGGGGCTGCAAAGACTGACTAACTGGAGGAAGGACACATTCTATTTCTTCTTGAGCTCAGACGACTTTTGCTCTCAGGCCTTGCGACTCCAGCATCTGAGGCATTAGATTCTGAAACTTACAAAAACGGTTCCTCTAGTTCCCATACCTGAAGTCATGGGCTGAATCATATGACAGAAACTTGATGGGAGAGGGGACATAGCAGTCATCCATACTGGAAAGGTCCTGCTTCTAGAAGATGCTTGCAGAGGTCAAGAAGGACCTGAGCAGAGCAGACAGACTGGGAGATGGGCCTTCTACAAAGCACACAAGAAAGCAGTATGCCAAAATTTATCTTGAAGTTTGTTCACTTGAGGTTGGTAACATGGTGCTGTGGCAAGGAGCTGAGGACGCGGTGGAAAAGATGCAGCGGAAGTCCCCAAAAGTTCTAGAATTGTAACTGCCGGAGAGTGGCTTGCCGGAATGCTGACTAGTGTGTGAAATGACTGTGTAATATGACAACCTGACTGAGGTGAACTGCATTCCCAGAATCCTCTTCCCCGCAGCTCTGCAGAGAGGCCGAGCTGTGAGGCTGGTGTGGTCTGGACGGCAGGAATGAGGAGGCCGTCTTACTCTCCTCATAGATACGAGACAGCGAGGCCTCTGCAGCAGGATTGTCCCTCAGTCCCTGCATTTCCACAACAGGAGTGTGTGTTTATTTCCACAGCAGAAGGGTTCAGATGCTTTGGGACATCCAGGCCATCAAGATGGACATGGACTGTAGTTGACACTCCTGGGCTCTATTTCATACTTTGGAATTCAAGCTTGTTCATGGTTCCATGTACTTTCCACGGAGACACACCACACACACACACACACACACACACACACACACACACACACACTTCTGCTTTCCTGATTTCAGCTACACACTAGTTATATAATAAAGCAAATAATCTCACACACACATAATAGTTTAGGGCCCTGGTTGTCAATAGTTTATAATCCCTGTTTAAGCCGACATCTTCCTTTCATAAAGAAGCAGACCTAGGAGGGTGTGGTGTCTCATATCTGTAATCCCAGTTCTCAAAAGGATGAGGAAGGATGATTGTGGCAAGATTGAGGGTAATTTGGACTACACGGTGAGACCTTGCCTTAAAAAGGAAAGACAAAGCAGGGAGGGAGGGGAAAAGGAAGAAAATGAATTTCTGGTTTGGCATACATAGGAATATAGATAGTGTTTGTTATTATAGCTTCTGTTGCTTGAAATAATACTATTTTTATCTTTCAAGTACAACATTACAATACAGTACAGGATGTACGTGTTTAAACACATTCTTTAAAATTTTTTCCAGGGCTGGAGAGATGGCTCAGAGGTTAAGAGCACCGACTGCTCTTCCAGAGGTCCTGAGTTCAATTCCCAGCAACCGCATGGTGGCTCACAGCCATCTGTAATGAGGTCTGGTGCCCTCTTCTGGCCTGTAGGCATACAGACAGACAGAACACTGTCTTCATAATAAATAAATAAATAAATAAATAAATAAATAAATAAATATCTTTGCCGGGCGGTGGTGGTGTACGCCTTTAATCCCAGCACTCGGGAGGCAGAGGCAGGCGGATCTCTGTGAGTTCGAGACCAGCCTGGTCTACAAGAGCTAGTTCCAGGACAGGCTCCAAAACCACAGAGAAACCCTGACTCGAAAAGCAAAACAAAACAAAACAAAAAAAACTAAAATTTTTTCCACATACATTCATGGTGTTCTCATAAGGACACTTTGGCACTCATGCACTGTATATTGAACTAATGCACCCCCATACCTGCCTTCTCTCCTATTGCTGCTCCCTTCCTGCTCTTCTGAGTCCTCTCTGCTCCATTAGGCAGCTTGGCTTCAATTTTCATGTCAGATATACAAACCCAATTTTACATTTCCACATATCTGCCATGTTTCCTCCCACTGTCTTCCTTTCCCCATCTCTGTTTTGGTGGATGAAGATTGAGCAGGCCAGTTTCTCTTCTGGTATGTGTGTGGAAGGTCAAAAGAGACTGTAATTTGCTTCCTAACACACAGAAAGAACAAACCAGATAATCTACATAATTGTAGTCTTTAAGAAATAACCCTGAGAAAACAAGTGCACAGTGAAACACAGTGAATTGAACTACAGAGAGCGTCAGTCATCTTGTGGGAGAGAAGATCTGCACTGTTGAGTGTGACTCAGATGGGGGAGAGGTAATCCCTTACCTGTGACAGAGGGAAACCAGCCTCACCTGAACAAAGGTTGATGACAGTTTGTAGGCTAACCTCACATGCTCAACCCCAGCTTTGTTTAGGCTAACCTTGCATGCTTAACCCCAGCTTTCTTTTTTTTTTTTTTAAAGATTTATTTATTTATTATGTATACAACATTCTGCCTCAATGTATGCCCGCACGCCAGAGAGGACACAAGATCTCAATACAGATGGCTGTGAGCCACCATGTGGTTGCTGGGAATTGAACTCAGGACCTCTAGAAGAGCAGCCAGTGCTCTTAACCTCTGAGCCATCTCTCCAGCCCAACCCCAGCTTTCTGTAGGCTAACCTTGCATGCTTAACCCCAGCTTTGTTTAGGCTAACCTCGCATGCTCAACCCCAGCTTGGTGTAGGCTAACCTCGCATGCTCAACCCCAGCTTGGTGTAGGCTAACCTCGCATGCTCAGTAGTCTCAGCCTTCTTAATGCTGACCTTTAATACAGGTTCTCATGCTGTGGTGACCCAACCATAAGATTATTTTCATTGCTACATCATAACTGTAATTTTGCTACTGTTATGAACTGGAATGTAAATATCTGATATGCAGGATATCTGATGTGCAACCATTGCAAACCACCCATTGTGGAAGGGTGATTTGACCTCCAAAGGGGTCACAACCCACAGGTGTAGAACCACTGCCCTACAGGCTTGAGTACAGCTCAATATTATGGATGCATTTTCTCTCAGCTGAGGCTCCCTCCTCTCCAATGCTAGCATTGTCAAGTTGACATAAAACTAGCCAGCACAGAATTCATGCATGCATGCTGATCGGTTCACCCCTGCTATTCCCCCTAATGCTTCAGAACCATCTTGTTATTCCCTGCCAACTTCAAGTCTTCCTCTTTTTCTCATTCTTCTATAACCCACTGAATCAAATTGGTTGTTACCTATATATTCACGGGCATGGGACTATCCACTGGAGCATGGTCAACATACCGTGCAGCCACTCCCTAAAGAAACTAATTTTCCCCAAGAAGTTACCAACTGTCATCAATAGCTCCTCATTAGGGTAGAGGCACAGAAGGCCCTCCCCACTTACTGCTAGAATGTTAAGTGCCTTGATCTTGTGTGTTGGGGGAGGCTGCTTGTTGGTTTCTGGCTGCTCAGACTTGAAATAACCAAACAGAAACTGTATTAATTACAACACTGGTTGGCCAGTCACTTAAATGTATTGCTAGCTAGCTCTTACATCTAGAATTAACCCATTTTCATTATTTTACATTTTACCATGAGGGTCTTGGTCTTTCTTTTCCAGCAGCTATATGGCATCTTGTGACTCTGTCTTCTTTCTCCCAGCATTCAGTTTAGTTTCCACCACCTACTCTACTCTGCCCTATCACAGGTTTTTTATTTATTAACCAATAAAAGCAACACATATACAGAAGGACCTCCTACATCACTTGTGTAGACAAGTGTTGATCCTATTTCCATGTCTTATCTAGAAAGTCTATACCTGCCAATTTTTCTTCTTCTAGAAGTTTCAGAGTATTATGTCAAATACTGAGATCTTTGATCAGTTTGCAATGGCTTTTTGCTTAGGGTGAGAGAGAATAGAATTTTACACTTTTACACGTAAGAGCTACAGTTTTCCCGGCACTATTTGTGAAAGAGATCATCTTTTCTCCAGTGTGTATTTGCTGCCATGCCTTTTCCACCACAACAGGCTATGATTCCTCCTGAACTGTGAGCTAAAATGCTTACCCCCCGCCCCAAGTTGCTTTTGCCATTTTATCACAGCAACTGTAAGTAATACAAGCTGCAAGCAGAGAGCAAAGCCCTACCCCCTCAGCAGCTAACTACTGGGGTCAGACCATAAATGCAAGGGCAGGGACAGGTTGAAAGAAACTGCTGGATGCACTGACTTTCAGCTAATGTCTCCAGAGAGACAGGAGAACTGAGAGGGAAATTCCCACTGGATGTCTCCACATAAGAAGACTGATAGACTGATAGGAATGGTTGGGGAAAGGAGAGAAGAGAAACACTTTTCCAACACAAGACGATGAGGAAGACATCAGGCAGGGCAGAAAGCTCACAACAGTGCTAGGATAATCTTTCTTTAAAGGAACAGTCCCGATCTCACCTTCAAAATATTTTGAAGGCATTGATAGTAAATTGAGTATAACTAACATTGTATTGAAGCTGAAGCCCAGCTCTGTTTCAGATCATATTCAGTCAGCTTCAAGTCCAGGGGCCTGATATTTAGTTGATTACTTACTGTCCTTTCAGATAAACTATCTTCCACAGAGTCCAGAAAATATCTGCACATATACACAAAAGCGAGAAAATGGGACTCAGAGGCAAGCAAGAACGTCAATCATCAGTAGAAGTTAACTAAGAGATAGCCCAAGTTTTATAATTATCTATGACAAAAATGCAGAAGGAGGGGCTGGAGAGATGGTTCAGTGGCTAGGAGCATAGGACCGAAGTTTATTTATTTATTTATTTTTTTTTTAAATATTTATTTATTATATTATGTGTATAGTATTCCTTCCATGTGTGCCTGCAAGCCAGAAGGGGG
>NW_004949097.1:157502-182651 GCF_000317375.1 Microtus ochrogaster
AGCCACCATGTGGTTGCTGGGAATTGAACTCAGGACCTCTGGAAGAGCAGTCAGTGCTCTTAACCTCTGAGCCATCTCTCCAGCCCAGGACCGAAGTTTAATTCCCAGTACTTACATGGTGCTTCACAACCATCCCTAACAACAGTCACAGGGGATCTACCCTTTGCAGGCCTCTGCAAGCATGTGGGACACAGACATATACGCAGGTGTAGTATGGAGCAGCGGGCTGCTTCCCACCGCTCAGTTTCCGGCTGCCGGCTAGCTTTACCCAAAATAATTACAAGGAAACTGTATTCTTTTAAATACTGCCTGGCCCGTTATCTATAGCCTCTTATTGGCTAATTCTCACATCTTGCTTTAACCCGTATTTAGTAATCTGTGTAGCAGCACGAGGTGGCTTACCAGGAAAGATCTTAACCTGCATCTGTCTTGGGTGGGAGAATCATGGCAACTGCCTGACTCGGCTTCTTTCTCCCAGCATTCTGTTCTGTCTACTCTGCCTACCTAATTTTCTGTCCTATTAAAGGGCAAAGGCAATCTCTTTATTTAACCAATGAAATCAACACAAAACAGAAGACTCTCCCACATCACGCAGGTGAAATACCTATATACATAAAATAAGTTAAAAAACTAGAGGGCATAAAGAGATGCAAGTTATGTACAAATAAGATGGGCAATTTGAGAAAAGATATGGGGAGTATTTAAAGAAAAATATAGGAATATATATAGTCACCAGAAGTGAATAATTAGATAAGTTTAGTAGTAGATTGGAAAAAAAAAATAGAAGGGTAAAACTTGAAAATAGATAAACAAATAGATAAATAGAAAACAAACTGAAATAAAAAGGAAAAAGACAAAACAGAGTATTTGAAATTCATGAAATGGTGCCATATATTCCAAACTTTCTATCATCAAAACAGTAAGAGGAGAGGACAGAGAAAATGGGCAGATAAAGTATTCAAAGAGATTATAAATAAGAATTTTCTAAAATGAATAGTACATTTTCAACTCACAGTTCTAAGGGCTGCGCCCGGTGCCAATCAGAAGACTGCAGAGAGAACTATGTCATATCCAGAATTCTAAACCAAATGTAAAGAGATCTTTAGAGCATGACTTGAACCTCTTTATGTAGATCAGGCTGGCAATGAACTCAGAGACTGGCCTTCCTCTGTCTCCCAAGAGCTGGGATTAAAGCAGCCTCCCTAATGCTGTGATGACTCCCTACCATAAAATTATACTCATTGCTACTTTGTAACTTTAACTTTGTTACTGTTACCAATCAATCCTATGTAGGATTTCTGATATGTGACCCCTGTGAAAAGGTCATTTGATCCCAAAGGGGTCGGGACCCATCAACTGAGAAGCGCTGAATTAAAGGCTTGCACCACCACATCAGTACACAGTTACTTTCTTTATTTGAAGATAGATTGATGGGGAAGCCTTGTTAACCAATCATCTTTAAGAGGTGGGACCACGAGGCACATGGCCCAGGCCCAGGTGCTCTCTCTCTTTGTGTGGTTCCCTTACCGCACAGTTGAGCTTGGACTTCTCATTCTGGTTTCGTGAGTTTTCCCCTTGTAACAAATAAAAATACAATTATTCATCTTTAAGCTAGCCTGGTTATTTCCCGAATGGAGTTAGCTTCTACAATCGACAGTAATAAATGAAGATGTGAATTGTGGGCTGGTGAAATGGCTCAGCAGGTAAAGGCACGTACCATGAACGTCTGGAGACCTGGGCTTGGTGCTGGGACCTAAACAAAGGTAGAACGAGAGAACTGATTCTACAAAGTTGTCCTCTGACCTCCATATAGGTACCACATTATGTGTGTGACCACACTCACACAACACACATAGCAATAAATAATAAATTTAAAAAAGATACAAATTGAGATTTCTAGAGCAACTATTCCATTTAACATAGGAAAACTTTAGGAAGATGATCTAGACAGAGAGTGGATATACGAAAATGTCCAGTGTAGCCAAAGGAAGCCAACAGGAACCAGGGACACGAACCCCATGACACATGGAATGGATGGAGGAGGTGAGTTTCTCACGTGTGCTATTCCTGATCAATGAATGGCTTTGGAAATTTGCTTCTGCTACAGACCTGATAAGGACTTGTCATGAGTTCAACCTAAAACCACAAGGAAAACAGAGCTTATAAGCAAAGGTATACTGCAGTCAAATCATTTCAGCACAACTAGCATCGATTTCACCACACATAACGATGAGCTGCTGCTCAAGTTCCCCATGCTGTCAACAGCTAAAACCAGAGGCAAGGTCTCCATTCCAGCAAGAGTATACTTTTCTGAACCCAAACTACTGGTCCAAGAGGGATTTTTGACAAATGTCGATGGAAGTTCAAAGGATATTTCCATATTTAAAAAATCCATTTCATTGTCACTGAGGACTGTCCACCAAATTTCAATGAATGTGGCCAATTTGCACACTCAAGGGGAGCTGTCGTGAGAGTTTGTAAAGTTCTAATAGAATTTTTAAGATGTCTTCGGTCAACTGATAGTCAAGTACAATCATACACTCGTGGACTCCTATGAACATGTGGTGGCACCTGTCTGGGTGAAGAGACACTTCAAAATTAAACGTATATTCCTATGAAAGGCAGTATTTAATAAGGCAAGCAAGAAGTTATCCCACAACTCCAGAGTGAAGGCAGGAGACTCAGGAGTTCAAGGTCATCCTCCGTGGTGTAGCTGAGAGGCCAGCCTGGGCTACAATAACAAACCTTGCTTTGAACCACAGGTCAGTAGAAGTTATTCCCTGCAAAGGAATTGCATTCCTCTCATTAATAGACCTGCACTGAAAAATTCTGTTTAAAAACATGTGGACACAGCCCTCTTAGTATGTAGGTATTTACACAAAGTCTTCAGTTTTGCCTCTCGGCCCACAAAGCTTAAAGTATTTACTAAAAGGCCTTTTGCAGAGCCTGTCAACAGTAGGCTAAGTGCAGCTTTTTGCTGTAGCTACTATCTTGTGCTTTGCTTTGCAGCCCCAGACATTCTACCTCAAACTGCCACCTCTGAATCACCAGGAGAAGGCCGAGACATGTCAGGAATGGAAGCCGGAAGCTAATTCAGTTGTGAGGTTAAGCAATCATCACAGCTCACACCAATTAGCACATGGATATGGCATGTTTTGCTAAGGAAACTCCTTGTGGAGAAGTCCCCCATCCCCACAGGCTGGCTTTCCCCAGTTCCAGTTATCCACAGTCAGCCATGGACATGGAAATTCCCAGTCATAGCAGTAGGCTTTATTATCTTCTATTACAGAAGGATATAATTGCTCTGATTTATTATTAATTATGGTTCGTCTCTTACTGTGCCCAATTTATTAATGAAACTGTAGTGTATATGATTATATAGACAAGACAACATATACATGAATATGTGTGTGTGTGTGTGTGTGTGTGTGTGTGAGGTGTCTAGCTTTAAGTATACACTGGGCCTCTTGGTATACATCCTCCATGGATGAGGGATATCCTCTTATATTTATGAAAATCTTATTAATTAGATGCTACCCCTTCCTATTTCAGAGAAGCTGGGAAGCTATCAGAGATCCTATTGACAGATAAGGAATGTAAGAGTGCACAAGATTTAACTCAAAAAGCCCATTGGATCTAGTGTCTGCGAGAAGCAAAGGAAAAACAAGAACTGTTTAGCTGGTGAGGAGCGCTGGTTTAGAAAGCCATGCACGGGGCCCAGGTTCAGTCTCCAGGACTATAAACAAACCAGCAAATAATGGAGGTTTAAGCACCCCTTCCCCCCCAGAAAGAACATAGTGACCCAGGCTTGTCATTCCAGACTTGGAAGGCAGAGGCAGAATGAAAAGTTGGGGAAAATTCTCTGCTTCAAGTCAAGGCCAACCTGGACTAAAGCCTCAAGAAAATTTACAAACGGACTGGGTGGGGTGGTGCACGCCTTTAATCCCTTTAGTCAGAAGGCGCGTGGATTTGATTTCAAGGTCAGTCTGCTAAATTATAAGACCCTGTCTCAAAACGAACAAACAAACAAATTCAACAAAAACCTAATAAAAAACCTACAACAAAAAGCTACAAAAACACTGGAGAGGAGTATAGGTAAGTATTTGTAAGGGATAAGAATGGGTAAAAGCAAGTATGTTGGGAGCTATTGTACATAAGGATAAGTTCTCTTTGGGAACATGACTGCTAAGTGACAAAACTGGCTGTGGTGTCTGGAGGTTCCAAAAAAATATCCCATTTTGTCAGCAACGGGGTGCCTTTCCACCCGGACCCTTTAAACGTCAGAGTATTTTGATGAATGTATGAACGGAAGTATTGTTTGTGAAAGTCTAAGGACATTTTACGATGCTGAAAAGTGTGCAAGAAAAAAAAATATCAGAGGCAGAATGGCTTACAAATTCCAGACTAGCCTGAGTGAATTCCAGGCCAACCAGGGCTACACTGAAGACCTTGCTTCAAAACAACCCCGCTCCCCCCTGCAAAGAAACCAGTGGGAATAGAAGGTTGAGTCTGGAAAATCAGAATGGTACTCAGCAGGGAACATGAACATAATGCATTTACACACACGTGCATTTATGTTTATTTTACCGTCAAAAGATAAAATGGTAGTGCATTTATAGTCCTACATCATATGTCCACACATTAAACCCTGTATGTACTAGCGGGGTTAGAATTTAAACACCATCTTCTGCAGTGGGCATTTTAAGAGATTATAAATAGCAATAAAAACAGCGAACGCACCGCTGGTGCTCAAGGCTAGCGCCTCAGCCCCAGGATTCTTGCTGCCCCTCCTCTGCAGGACCCCGGGCCGTCCCCTCCGCCAATGGCCGAGCCCGAGCAGCGGCCCAGGGGAGGGCTAAGATCTGCAGGAACGCGCCCTGTCAACTTTGTAGTCCAGTCACCTCCGTCGGTTGGTAGCGGCCGCTGTGGCTTTAAATGGCCGGGGGATTTCGAATCGGGGAAGGCGGGAGGTCAGGCCGAGGGGCGCCCCCCGTCGCGGGGAGCCCCCGCCCGCCGCGTCCCCGGACCCGAGCGCGGCCGCGCGGCTTTGTCTCCGGCGTCGCGCCCTGCACTTCCCCGTGCGCAGCCTGTAACCCGAGCTCCCATTTCCTGGTGGATTCTCTTAAAGCGGCCGCGGTCGCCGCGCAGAACAAAGGCCATTGTCTCGTTTCCTCCTGCGGCGCCGCGTCCTTCCCGGAAAGCCCCTTCCTAGACCGCGGTTCCCGGGCTGCGTCGGCGCCCCGGGGAGCGCACAGGAAAGCCCCTACTGTGCGTGGCCCAGGGCCCCCGGAGGTGCAGCCAGGAGAGGCGGGAGCGGAATGAACCAGGCTCGAGAGTCCTGGGGCCACGCTGCGAGGTTCCCCAAAGGCGTCCTCCTCGGGGCGGCCCTGTGGGCACCCCGCGCCCCTCCCCCCGCGCGCCTTTTGATTTCCCCGCGGCCCGCGGTAACCCGAGCTTTTATTTCCTGGTGGCTCCTTTAAGAGGCAGAGCCCGGTGCTGGGAATTCACGTCAGTTTCTGCCCTGAAACTCTCAAGATCAATGAGCAGAGAGCTTTCTCAGTTCTGCCTTTCAGTTTCTCTCTTCCAGGAAGGAAAACATTCGAGAGAGAGAGGGAGGGAGGGAGCGAGCGAGCGCCGCGGGGAGGGCGGGGGCGGGCGCGCCGGCCGCGGGTGGGAGGAGACACGCGAGGCCGGCCGGCTGCGCCCCGGTCGCCGCGCCGCGACCCGCACACCCCACGCCGTGCTCGCCGGCTCCCACGCCCCCGCGCCGCGCGCCCGATCCGTGCGCTCCGAAGACCCCCCCCACCACCGGGCGGCCGCCGTTGGCGATGCTGCAAGAAACTTCTTAAATGACCGCGTCCCGCTGCCCCGCCGAGCGTTTCTGGGTTGGGGAGAGGAAAGGAAAGTGGAAAAAAACTGAGAACTTCCTGATCCCTCTCGCTGTGAGACATGTCTGAGACTCCTGCTCAGTGTAGCATTAAGGTAATGATTCTGTTCCCCTCCTTCCCCTTGGGCGATCGGAACCCCCTCGCCCCGGTGCTGCCGGTGCAGTTGCTAGGCTTGCGGGGAATTATTTGGGGCGCGAAGGAAAGAGATGCAGCTCGTGGCAGCGGCTGTACCCTTTAGCATAACCTTGCTACTCCTCTCTCCCGCCGAGCCCCGTCTGGGCTCCTGGGCCCCCCACCCCACCCCCTTCTTTTTGACAATGTAATGCCGGTCTCAATTGGTAGGAGGAACCCAGTTTGTCTTCAGCTCTGTAGAACACCTCCGTAATTAGTGCGCTTAAAAATAAGAAAGGAAAAAGAAATTCCCCTTCTTATTCCTACGCCCAACATGTGACTAAACTGTAACTTTTGTTCCCGAGGGGTGGTCTCCCTAGGGAAAAAGTTGTAGGGGCCCCACTAGAATAGTCTCTCTCTCTCTCTTTCTTTCAGGACTCTGGGTTCTATCACACAAGATTTTTACCCCCGCCTCCCTTCTGATTGTGATTGCAAGCCCTGAGACAGCCTTGGTGTCAGCTTTTCCTGGGCATTGCATAAGGAAAAAAAAAATTAAACCAAGGTGAATAAAGTTGCTGAATAGTTATTTGACTCTTGGTGCATATGAAAGTTGAGCAATCTGAGAGTAGAAAACTCCTGTGATGCGGGGTGGAAGAGAAGTGACCAGGCAAAATGACCTTCTCTGACAGTGCAGAGAGGCGGTTGGAAAGCTGCAGTCTCTGGGTAGCCTGGCCTGGGCTAAGTTGAGGACGAGTATTTGCAAACAGTCCTTGTCTTCCAGGTGGAGTCGTATGTGCATGGGTATGTACATCTGTCGACATAGGCTGCGATGCTGTAGTTTGTTGCTTTTAAAAAGTTGTTGTGAAGTTTGCCACCATCGGGAGGCAGAATGATTTGTCTGTCTCCCCCAGTTGTTTTTTCCCATGCTGCAGTTACAGGGTGCTTTATTTCAAGGGTCCACCAGTCACCAGGAGGCAAGCTTTCTGTTGCCCAGGCAAGGCTGAAGTTTCTGAAGTTTGCTTTTGCTTCTGGCTTGGCCTATTTAATGCGTGCCCCTTAGATGGATGTTGCAGAAACAATGAACTTGTAACCTGTTTTCTTCTGTGGCGAGTTAGGCTTTCCCGTTTTAACAGTGCTTCATCTAGGATCTGTGTGAGGGAAAGGGATGTTGTCACACTCAGACTTACTAGGTTCATAATTAGAGTCAGACCTTAGTGTTTCTTATCAGGAGTGATGGTCACGGGTTTGAAGTAAAGCCGATGGGGACTCAAAAGGTGCATGGGTGTCTTTGTTTCTGCCTCACAGAAGAGCCCAGAGGAACTTTTGGGCTTTTGTGTTTGTGCATATATCTGGGGTAGGCTTTGGAGCTATGCCTCACAAAAGAATTTAGGACGCTGTGATACTTCAAGACCAGTTTCTTTTGCAATATAAATTAGATTCTTTGTCGAATTCAAGAAAATCTTGCTGTATGGATAACCTAATTTATTTCACACTTCATAAGAAAAACAGAGGTACCTAATAATAGGGCATTAGATCAGCAAATTGTCTTTGGCTTGATGGCAATAAACCAACAGAAGAACCTGGACCACCTTCACAGCACAATAGCTTTAGGTTGAAAAACAACACAAGGCACTCTATCCTGTGACTTCTGATACCACTTCTAAAGCCACTGCATTCCTGCTGTTCTGATGGGCTCACGGTGGTGTGCTGGAAGCTGTAGCGCCACTGTTGAATGGCTTCTTTGCACCCCAATAGAAAGAAGAGCTAGCTCATGTAGGGAGCCAAGCCCCACCAAAACACTCTCAAATGTGATACGGAAGTTGGATGCGATTCATCTTATCATTTTTTCCTTATTGTCTTAGGTTGTTTATTTTTCATTTTTTTGACTTTGGTCCTGGGAATGGAACCTAGAACCTTGTACAGGATAGCTGAACTCTACTCTTGTGCTGTAACTGAGCCCTTCCATGCTTTTTTTTTTTTGGATGCCTCTTTTTATTTTATCTGTCTGTATGTTGTCATTTAAATGTATTTGTTTTTCTTCATTGCTTATGCAATTGACTTTTTTGTTTTGGGTTATTTTTGGCGGAGCTAGCCTGTGAATGTTTGCCTAGGCTGTGGGTGTTTTTAGGTGTGTATGCGTGGAGACAGCATCTCTCCGTGGAGTTGCTCGAGTTTATCATGTTCCATAATAAACCACGGAGATCAAGGACCAGGCTGAGGTCACCTGAAAATGTTCCAGTGATGTAGCCCTTGGGATGTGGTACAGTTATGGCATGAGAAAAAAATAATGTGTACAAGCAAGCACCAGACATGTTGCTTGCTTCTAGGGGCATCGGTAAACAACCAACTTTTCCTTGGAGTAGAGAGTTTATGTGAGTTTGAAGGATTAGCTGATGCTAAAGGCAGGAAGGCTGTCTCTGAGTGGCAAGATCTCTCTCTCGCTCCTCTCCTGAAACTTCCCCTATCTGCTCTCCTGCCGCACAAACAGCTGGTCAGCGGGCAGTAAATTCCTCAGCAGCTGGTGTGGTGGAGGCCACAGTGGGGGTGAGGGTGGGGGGAGGGGGGGAAGCACTTTGTTTACTCTTGAGCCCTGGTCTGTTCTGCTTGGAAAGACCAGAGTCAGGTCTGGATGAAGTTTCCAAGGTGAAAGCTTCTGAAGGGGTCAGTAGTGACACCTAGGTGAGTACAGGTGGGCTGCCAGGAGGGCTGAGAAGGCCTGTGTGTGTCTTTGCACTTAGGCCAGTCTTTCCCTACCTGCAGGAGTTCACGTCAGACACCCTTTTTATAATGGAAGAGAGGCTTCCCCTGCCAGGCTCCATGTCATCCTGAGCAACACCAAACCTTGCTCGTGATCTGTGCGACACTGTCGTGGACTCTGCTGGGTTCCCCGCTCGTTGGGGTTGGTTGATCATCTCAGAAGTCACCCCGTCCCCCAGTAGTTAGTCACAGGGCAAAGGAAAACAGGTTGGCTTTTCCACCATACGCCTTCACCTTCAAGTCACCTGTTCAGTTTTTCATTCCGCCAAGTGAACAGCAGAAAGTGGTTGTGGCTCAGCCGCCACAGGCCTTTTGCAAGGCTTGGCACCGAACTTGAATTGGCTGAGGTGATCCGGGACACTAAAAACTGGTGGCATAATGCCCTGGTCTTTCTTTTCCTGTTCTCCTTATCACTTCACATTTATGGTAGAATGAGATTCTTATTTAAAATAAGTGTTTTGGAGAGACTGCACGAGGCAGAGCTGGTGTCTAGGTGTCTCTTACTCCTTTGGGCTAGCACGGGTCATCTTGGTGCCTTAGTTTCTCCCCTGGCAGCTGGTGCAGAGTTATTTCTGTCGTGTTTGCTGACTCTAAGTGAGGTAGGAGGAGGTGAGTGTACCTCCCTCAGTCAGCTTCCGTGTGTCACCTTCTTTCATAAGGTTACCCGAAGGCCAGAGCTCTGCTTGGTGTCTCTCCAAAAAATAAAAGAATTTTGATATACTAGTAATGTTTGATTATATTTGATAATCTCAGAAACTGCTTTGGTGTCTAAGGAAAAAAGCAAGAAAGAAAAAGGAATTGAGGTGAGAATGTGGTTTATCCCTCTAATAACCTCTCTTGAGAGACTGGAAGGAGTTCAAGGTCATTCTTGCCTACCTAGTAACTTAGAGACCAGCATGGACTACCTGAGACCCTGCCTTAAAAAGAAAAAAAAAAAATTAAAGGAAGGATTTGGAAAGAGAACAAAGTCTTGAGGGACCCTTGCAAAGGGTCAGGTGGATAAGCAGGCTTGTTTGGCCCCCATTCCTCTGACAGTATCTTCATGGACCGTTTAGCCATTGAGAGTTCAGTCAGAGTTGAGAGATGTAGCCAGACCCTGGGCCACACACTTCTGTTTTCACAGTTGGCTTCTGAGAGCTGCTTCAGCCCATGGATGACTGAGCCCGGTTAGAACACAGGCCTACAGGGTCTCAGGCCACCACATCACATTCTCAAGGTTCACGGTGTGTCTATATAAGGCCAAGGAAATCTGATACAATAGGCCCTGCGCTTTGGCACTTCCTAGTGTGGTCCATTTTAATCACCAGCCAGCTGGTCTGAGGGCACGGAGCTATGTGCCATGAAGATGATGTGTGTGGGAACACTGGGCTGCAAGGGTCTAGTCAGGTGTGAGAAGAGGAAGTGGTAGGAGGTAGGGCTGAGGGAAGAGTGGCCTGATGGATTTGGGTTTGCAGCACGGTATGCAGAGACCCGTGTTGGGAGGGTGTGGGAGAGTTCGGCCTGTCCCCTGGTGACTGAAGGTAGTGCTGCCTGCTCCCACATCACCTCTAGGTAAATCCACAGGTGAGCCCCAGGCTTCTTCCCCCAGCCAGCCAGTCCTGTCTATACCTTCACTTACGAGAACAGACCTGGCAGTCAAGACAAGGTTCCTCTGGAAAAGGGGAGGTCAAACAGGGGAAATTACCTTGGCTGTGAGCAGCCAACACAGTACGAAGACTGAGGTTCTCAGACACAAGGTGCAGGGGCAGGGGCTAGCTGGGAGTCACTTGTAGAGCCATTCCATTTTATTACTGGAGTTTAAAGGTTGGCCTTTGGTGCCGTTTCCCCTACTGGGCGAGTCTAAATCGAAGGAAGCCCCCTTGGAGTGTGAGACGTTAAGGCGGGACGTACCTTTCTCGGTGAATACCGCTTTAGTAGAACAGCACCGTCACTTGGTCTCTGGCAGAGGCCGTCTATGCTGTGTTCCAGGAGACTCGAGGACGCAGTATCTGTGCGTTTATTGAAGAGAGTGTGACTTTCCTTCAGTGTTCCCACGCCAACAGGAGCCCGGCTTGAAGACTGTTGGTTGCCAAACCTGGTATTTGGGGAGAGAAAGACAAGACTAAATTAGGGAGAAGTTAGAATTACAGCCTATTAAGAAGCAAACACATTTTATTGATTTTTCTGTACATACAGGAACCAGACTAATAAAATAGCATTTACTGGGACATCTCAGAATGAGCCCCTATGAATAGGCAGCCGTAACTTGTGGTTCCCGGCCATCCGTTGGCGTAGGAACGAGTACAGCCGTGTGCTTGAAACTGGTCCTTTGGTGTTGAAATGTTACCGCAAATCTATCATTTGCCCTGTTAATTCTCTGGGTAACCCTTTCATCTTTGACAGTGAAAACAGACAGCGCAGCCGAGTCTGGTCCCAGGGATTTGCAAAATCCTTCAGTCATAAGGAAGAAGACCTCCCTGTGTTAAGTATGGACTCCGCCATGTTGATTGGGCTCACCGCGTGGAGTCCTATGGGTCGTGCTTATGGAAACTGCAGAACCCTTGGTTTTGGGGAACTTCATACATTCTCTGTAGTTAGAAGTGCTTCATTGCTGTTTCAGTGGGTCACCTCTCCACCTCAGCCTTACAGCTCTGGAGGGATTCCTTCCTTTTGCCCGCAGGCCTCCTCCTCCACCGTGGCCACCCTCACTGGTTGCATGCTAATGCATTATGTCCTGGTGTGTTAAGCTAAATGACCTCATTCTCTCTTCACAGCCTTTCCTGGAGGCAGTTTCCCTCCCCATTTTACAAACCGGGAAACCAAAGCCAGGGAGGCTAAATGCTGTTCTGCCTCAGATCTCTCAGGCTTGTATGCCTAGTGGCAATACAGGTCTCAGACACTTATCACCAGTCTGTAGTGCCCTGAGACTATTGTGAGTTATGTCCCTCTTCAGGAAGCAAATTAGGAAACCCAGGGTGATGGAGCTGATGGGTCCTGGCCATAGCTCAGGTGAAAGGCAGGGGCGGAGCCAGCACTAAGATGACCGGCAGGGGTCCAGCCAGCAGAGGTCTTGTATTCCCTCTGCTTGTTCAATGTTGAAGGTGGGTTTTCTTCAGTACCCATTAGGGCCAGCCTGATGGTCACTCTTAGCCAGAGACCTTTCTCTGGATAAATGTCCAGGTGATCTTTTTTTTTTTTTTTTTTTTTTTTAATACTGCTTCTGCAACTCTCCAGTTGATGTGTTATCTTCCATGGCTCTATTTTGTCCCCGCTGCTTTTCCTGATTTTCACTCTCTCCACTCCATTTTCTCTGCCTAATAGTTTCTTCATTAAGTGGTTTGATGTCTGAAGTTGTGTCCTCAGCCTGTCCAACCTCGGGGCCAGATACCCTCCCTCTTTACCGGCATGACTCCATCCTTCCCCTTGTACAACTTTATATTACCATTATTTAAAGCTTTTTACCCAATCCATGAAGTCTTTATGGGTCTTTCCCACCCATAAAGTATCTCTTGTGTAAATCATTAAAACTATGTGATTTCTGGAAATCTATTTGAAATATTTGCAGATATTCCATGATTTCCCATGACTACGCAAGGAATATTTTTTTTTCTTCGTTTCTCTTTTCTGAGCCCGCCCAGTCTGGCTTTATTCTTTTTAATTTACTTGAATGATGAGAGACATTGAGCCATCTGACTTCATAAATTTCTGCATTGTTTTGTTTTTAAGATAACCCTCTCTACCTCCAGCCTGGCCTTGGTTCTCGTTTATGCTAAGCAAGATCTCCACTTTAGAGCTACTTCTGTATTCAGATGTTTATATCCAGACAGCTTCGATAGATAGAAGAGGAAGATTTATACGTCTGTCCGTAAGCTGAAACTTAGAACTAAAGAGCCTTGCAGGAGCATCACGGAAGGGTTCAGAGACAGAATAAGGTGACATGGTGCAGGTGATACCAGAACATTATAGAGGCATGACCCAGACTTCTCAAGAGGCAGACTTGAGTCTCTCATAGCTTGCCCCCAAACTCATTGCTAATTGTAGCTAAGCCACAATCAGAATCATGTATTCTGTCCCAGCTCCTTGTCGCTCCAAATCCTTGGTGGAGTAGAAGCCGTGAAAATCAAACAAGAATTCTGACTGCACTGTGTCCCTGTCACGCCATACAGAGAGCTAACGGCCACCTCCATCCCGTGTTGGCACCTCAGGACGGCAGGTGATAGTACAGGTTATGGCTTCCACGCTGAGTCTCTCAATTTAAGAAGTGAAGAGAGGATGAAATATATTTTGGAAAGATATCCAAGAGAAAAGGTTGGCATAAAAATAATGTTGATTTTTAAAAGGCCAAGCTTCCTGTATCTGGACAGATGATTTATGAGACTACTCCCAGGGGAAGATGCGAGAGAACCGGCTCCTGAGGATTTATGAACTCCGTCGGGGGATTTTTTTTCTTTGTATGTGGGAGTCAGACATAGGGAAACGACCTCATTTCCTGAATGACCCAAAAAGGACACGTTGCCCTGCTGGGCTGGTGTGAGTTCAGTCAGCAGATGTGTGCAGGGAGTTGTCACTCAATCCTCCCATTGCCTCTGACTTTAGCTTTAGTTTTGAGTTCTGTTCCTGTGACATTGTCGTCCCTTAAGGGCATTGTCAGTTGTTAGAAAGAGTTCTGTTGACTATGGAGTGCTCCCAAGGACCGGACAGACACTGCAGCCCACAGACCTGTGGAACCCGGTCTTGACCGGAACTTGTTCATGTTACTTAATTATGAACTTACTAATTCCCGTAAGGGGTATTAGAACTGCGTGTTTCTTACAGCTGTTGACCAGTGTAGGTTGCTAGACACAGTTCCCTTATGCTGTCAAGAAAAGTGAGCTTCCCTCTTACGTGTTCCACACCACGTGACTCTAGGAGGGGCTCGAGGTTTCAATACCACCATTTTAACAGTTGGTACCAGAGATGTTCAGGGAGCTGTGAGAGATCGCCAGTGCTGCTCCACCCAAGATCCCGGCTGCCTGGGTTGGCTGACTCCCAGCACAGTGTTCTTGTCACAAACCCACTGAGTTTCTCACTGGACTGGGGTCACTCAGTCATGGCTCAGAAAAGCTCTGGTTCTTTTTTTTTTTTTTGAGCACAGCTCTGGCAACAGAAGAGATGAGCCAACTGCAATTACGCGACAATACGAAATGCCTTTTGTATCTTACAGCAGTTTTGAGGGAAATGGCGGGTGTACTTTGAAATTAGTTTGCAGAGATGGGAAAAAAAAAAAACGGGTTGTGTGTGTGTGTGTGTGGGGGGATCCTGAAGTACCCTCTGGAAGTCTTGTGCAGCTTAACTGCTGGACCGGGTCGGTGGATCTGCTGCTCACACAGTTGCCTGTTACTTGTGACTGGGGCGCGACTTGGAAGACATTGATTCTTTCGTGGGCTTTTGTTTCCCAAGCAGTTCCCTGTCTGTCTGACAACAGGGCAGACAGTGTGTGCTGTGGGGTGCTGAGGGCCCAGCTTCATGAGCTGGGAGTAGATGACCCTCAGTAGCATCTTAGTTATACAGAGGAGTTTGAAAAAGCCAAATTTCTTACCTTGGGGCACAAGGGAATTTTTAGGCTTTTTGTAGGTATTAAGGGGGTGAAGGGCTGCTTTCCAGGAAGAGTTTTATGCTCTGGACTTATAATGCTGCCCTTAATATTCCTTGTCAAGGCCGGGCGGTGGTGGCGCACACCTTTAATCCCAGCATTTGGGAGGCAGAAGCAGGCGGATCTCTGTGAGTTTGAGGCCAGCCTGGTCTACAAGAGCTAGTGCCAGGACAGGCTCCAAAGCTACAGAGAAACCCTGTCTCGGAAAAACTAAAAAAAAAAAAAAAATATTCCTTGTCAAATATGTGTTGCATGGGAAGATAAGATACGGACTAGAAAGTGACTTTTTTTGTTTTTGTTTTTCAAGACAGGGTTTCTCTTTGTAGCTTTGGAGCCTGTCCTGGAACTCATTCTGTAATCCCAGCTGAACTAGCCTTGAACTCATAAAGCCTGCCTCTGCCTCCTGCTAGCTGGGATTAAAGGTGTGTACGCCACACCGCCTGGCCTTGTGCAAGCTCTACCCCTGAGCTATGTACTCAGCCAAAACTGACCTCTAAAAAAAATAGACTTCATAGATTATATAGTGTTTGTTTGTTAGTACACATTAATTATACATAATGGGCTTCACTATGACGTTTTCATACATGTATATATTTTGGATATACCTTTCCCTACCTTCTCTGTCCACCCTCCCCCCCCACATCATCTGTCCCTTCTCAACTAGTCCCCTTCCATTATCTTTTATTTTTATTTTTTTGAATAACCCAGTGAGTTTCATTAGGGTTGTATACAGGAACATGGCTAAAGGGTATTTGCAGGAGCAGCAGACTCCTTACCAATGGCTGTACCACTGAAGACAAGTAAAGTTTTGAGGAATTTACTTCCCACCCTATGAAACAATGAACCCTCTGTCAGACTGTTGAAGAGGGTTGGAGGGAAGCTGTCTCTCAGATCCTCCAAGGAGCTACTAGTAGAAGTTGGTGATTTTTCTTGGTACCGTCTGCGGCGGGCTATGGCAGACTGTAGGTGCAGTTATTGCTCATAAGAACTATCTGTGTAGTTAGGTCAATGATCCTTGCTTCACGTATGGCTCCTGTGTGTGAGGAAGCCGACTCCTGAGTAGTTCCTGGAAGAGATGATCTGCAGATAAAAATCAGTGTTGTAATTAAAAAACTAAACCAAACCGAAAAAACAAAACGAAAACAAAAAAAAAAAAAAAACAAACCAACCAAACCCTAGAAAACAGCCTGTCTGTAAAGTTACCTGGTTCCCCAAAGCATCCGCCTTGTTCCACAGTGAAAGGGTAAGTCTAGATGTGGCTGCTGACCCTGAACAAGGAGAAGGTTCAGGGCTGCCCACCTCACTCCAGTGATGGCCTGAAGGTAGGTCCTGTGTCCCTGGTGACACATTAAGGTTAAGGTCCAGAGACAGCTTAGGTACAACAGTTGCCCAGTGTGTGTATGTGTGTGTCGCCCTGGGTTTGATCCCCAGCACCAAAAATAAGTAAATCAATAATTAAAAGAGACAACCTCGCCGGACAGTGGTGGCACACGCCTTTAATCCCAGCACTCGGGAGGCAGAGGCAGGCGGATCTCTGTGAGTTTGAGGCCAGCCTGGTCTACAAGAGCTAGTTCCAGGACAGGCACCAAAGCTACAGAGAAACCCTGTCTCGTAAAACAAAAACAAAAAAGAGACAACCTCCCCGTTATCATTGCCTCAGGCCTAATGGTTAGCATGGAAAGCTCTCCAAAGGGCAGCACAAAAAGAAACAGGATGGGAGCTTCATAAAGGGGGAGCCGGTGATCTGGTCGACTGTTTCCTTGGCGATGATGAGAAACTCAGACTAGGGAAAGAGACATTGCTGCTACATACTGTGTCCTTTGTCCTCCCTAGACCATTCTGTCAGATACTGGAGTATATATGCTGGCTCGCTGGGGTCCGGCTGATTGTTTTTAAGCCTTGACTTCTGACCATAGACTGGGCACCCAAAGAGACAGAGTGAGTTTTCTTTGGGCCTCATCATCTCTTCCTGCCTTGGGGCTGTTCCGGCTGGTTTTCAAAATACGAAAAGTCGGGAGGAATGGACTTCTGGTGCACCTTGTTGCTTCCGTCTCCTTTTGATGAAGTCTGGGAGATTCAGAAATAATCAAATTGTTTGACAAGCTTTTGAGATCTGAGGCTCTCCTGGCTTAATGGGTCCATTGATGTAGTGGCCAACGATGCGGGGACATCAGTTCACAGGGGTCACAAGATGCCCTTTGCCCTGTCTCTTGGCTCCATTCAGCAAAGAATTTATCATGGGGCATGCTTTTGCTCCCAGGATTTAGGAAGCAGAGGCGGGTGATCTCTGAGTTTGAGGCTAGTGCCTATATAATTAGACCCTACCAGTTGGGGGTTAAAACCTGAGTAACTTGGGCAAATTCCCCAGTTTGGATAAATCTCCCGTTCTCTTCAACTTTTTAAGACCCGAATGACCGCCTCGGATGCTGAGAATTGCCAGCTCCACTTGCCTTTGTGCTATCCAGGCCTTTGCAGAACCTACTGACTCTCATCCTTCAGTGGTGGGGGAAGTAGATCCCCAACTGCTGGGAAAGGCCAGGTGTTCCCTCCAAGAATGGAGTTCCCTTTCCGAACTTGACGTCTGCTTTCTTGGGTCCCTGGTGCTCTGTGGTTGGGCAGGACCGTGAGGTAGGAGGTGAGGCCTTGCCTGTGTGCAGGCAGAACTTGGCTATAGATCAGACAGCTCTGGAGCACCATGGTCTTCAGCAGGAGTCTTGGTGGGCTTTGGGAGGCCCACAGCCTCTAATCTTCACCATTCTCGCACCCAGCCTGGCAGGGAAGATGGGTAAAGGTTTGTCGGGCATCTCCAATTGGGCTCACATTAATAGAGCCTTCCCATGCACCCTCACCTCTCCTGGCGAATGCCTTTCCTAAGCTACCATATTAGTTCTTTTCTCAGCGCTGTGACAAACGCCCGACAAGAAACAAAGTAAGGAAGGAAGGGTTTGCTCTGGCTCACACAGAGGGTTGAGTCCATTACGGCAGGAATGCAAGGCAGCTGATGTCATTGTCTTAGCAGTCAGGAAACAGAGAGATGAATGCCTGTCATCAGCTTTCTCCTTTGTGTCTGTCTGAGACCTTAGCTCTTGGGATGGTTCCATCTTCATTTAAACCTCCCTGAAAAATCCCCTCATATATGTACACCCCCAGAGGTGTGTCTCCTAGGGTGACCAAATCCAGGCAAGTTCAAGGTGAAGATTAGCCATCACAGTGACCTACCCTTAGAGCACAGAGGCCGTGGTAGCACACGCCTTTAATCCCAGGACGTGGGAGGCAGAGGCAGGTGGATCTCAGTGAGTACAAAGCCAGTCTCTACATAATGAATCCCAGGCCAACCAGGGCTATATAGTGAGACCCTTCCTCGAATAAATATCTATCAAAGACCCACTAGCATCGATAATAGCACACTTACCATCTTGAGTGTACAAGACAGTTTGTCCTGTGGGGAGATATGAGACAAGGCCTGAGAAGGGGAGAAAACCTTAAGAGTACGAGGAGGCGAGGTGAAGAACCTGCAGTTGGGAAGGGCTTTGTTTCTTCAGAGGCTCCAGAGAGGTGAGTTCAGTCGAGCCAAGGCCTTGCCAACATTCGCCGGCTCTTCTGAGAACTTGTCTGTCTTGAGAAACTTGGTAAAATGGTCAGACAGTTTCTCTGAGGGGAATGCCTGCGTGTGCTTTTGTGGTTAGCCAGCGTGTTAAGAAGTCTGATTTAAGGGAAAGCTGGTCTCTGTTTTCATTTCAGCTGTGGTCCTAAAAGGCTTATGGTATGGGTGGAGGAAAACACAGTCCTCTTGCCTCTTCCCGGCTAAGATCTAGGTTATAGGTGAATGTGAGTTCAGACATAGCTTATTTCTTTAAAAAAAAATTTAGAATGATGTTTTAATCTCTTTCTCGTGTGTGCACACACACACACACCGTGACATGCATGCTGAGGTCGGAGGACAACTTTGAGGAGTTCGTTCTTTTCCTTCCACTGTGTGGATCCCGGGGATCGAACTCAGGTTGTCAGGCTTGGCATCCAGTGCCTTTACCCACAGATCCATCGTACCAGCCCCAGCCTGTTTCTTAGGTGCGTTTTCATGTTATCTGCCTAACCCCCTTTGGGCAAACCTTGTCCTGACACACACAACGCATGGATTGCTAGGCATTGCCAGACCGTCAGAAAGAATTCATTCCGTAGCTCCCGTCCCCAAATGGATGACAGTGGTGGCATTTCCTAAGAGTAGTTTCCCCCTCATTCCTACTTGCTTTCCCTCAGCTTGACTCAAACTAGAGCTGTTTTGGAAAAAGGAACCTTGATTGAAGCATTACCTCCCCCAGACTGGCCTGCGGCTTGTCTGTAGTGCTTTTGCTGGAATAATGATTATGGCAGAGCCCCCACTCTGGGTGGTATCACCCCTGGCAGGTGGTCCTGGGTTGGATAAGAAAGCCAACTGAACTAGCCCTGGGGAGTAAGACAATAAGCAGTGTTCCTCCGTGGCATCTGCCTCCAGGTTCCTGTTTTGAGTTCCTGCCCAACTTTCCTTCCTGATGACCTGTTAACGTGCAAGGAGAAACAACCCAAAAACACCAACTCCCAACCTCCAGTTAGTTTTGGTTAATGTTTTTTTTGTTGTTGTTGTTTGTTTTGTTTTTCCAAGACAAGGTTTCTCTGTGTAGCCCTGGCCATCCTGGAACTAGCTGTGTTTATCATGCTGGTCTCAAACTCAGAGATGCACCTGCCTCTGCCTCCTGAGTGCTGGGATGAAAGGCGTGCGCCACCACCGCCTGACTTGGTCAGTTGCAAACTAGGAGACAGGCTTTAGTCTTCTTGGGATGTCTGACAAGATGATGGGGAAGTTCTGCCTCCCCACTGGGCGAGGGTGAGTCAAGTGTGAGTCCTGCCTGGCGCTTGGGCTGTTGACCATGCCTGGCATTTATTTCATGGGCCTCTCTTTTCCCACTGGTACAGATGTGCATCTCTCAGCTGGTCCTAGGGCACACATGCTAGGCTTTAGGAGAAATGTACAATTGCAGGTTCACTCCTTGCCTGCCTCTGGGTAAGTGCTGAGATTTCTCCACTCTCCCACCTCTATAAAGCAGATTCTTCAGGTCAGGGACAGGTTCCCAGGTGAAGCCATGAAGAACCAACACAGGAGGTTTGAATTAGCATGCTCAAGGGAGAACGATGTGAGGCTAGCTGACACAATGCCTTTGTGGGCTGTTTTTAGCCTTAATCAGGACTACATGGTATGTGTGGCTTGTGATTTCTTGGGCATCATTTTGCTCCCCCTCCCCACAAGAGTCTATTCTTGTGACTCGGTTTGCATATATGCACATGTATTGAATGCTCATAGGATCGTAAGTTATAGAAATTACAGTGTAGTCTGCTTTTCAGCCGAGAGGAAAAGATTGCACCAAATCCAGCCTTGTTGTAGCAAGGCAACCTTACGTATAGATGTAAAATATATCTCCTTGGAGGGCTGGCTTTGTGATGGGCTATAAACGGATTGTTAAACAGCAAGCTGAGGGGCTGTTAGCAAGCTGTCTCTAAGAGCATCTCCCTGGTCTAGTCTGAAAAGGTAATGTGTGCACATTGCAGCTATGAGATAGTTTGCTGTGGTGTTTATATGTTGATAGATTGCGTGTGTGTGTGCGCGCGCGTGCGTGCGCGCGTGTGTGAGTGTGTGTGTGTGTTCAGTGGTGAACAGTGGAGATAATTTTAAAATACTATTTGCTCCTGTATTGCTATTTGCATTCTAAACCGGACAGTGTTTAAATCCCATCTTGCCTTTTAAGGAACTGGCTTAAACGAACAGGTGTTTTGGTCAGCTACAGGGAACAAATCAACTCAACTTCAAAAAGCTGAGATATGTTTTATAACACCTTTGCATATAATAAACTGTGTTAAAGATTCGTGCCATGGAATACCCGGATAGCAGGCGAATCGCATCCTCAACAGCCAGCTGACAAGCATTTGAATTCCCAATAGCAGCGAGGCAGGGCTCCCAGTATGCCCGTCCTTGAGCCTCTCCCCACGTTCAGGTGACGCGTCTGAGAGCCTGTCTGCACAGGTGCCTGCCGCCTGCCGTTGGGTCTGTAGTGAAAGGGTTCCTTCTTGTTAATAGAGTTGCCTCGAGTAGGATGGTAACAGCTGCTGCCTTAGGAAACAGGTGTCCGCTCTTCTAATCCTCCGACTGGATCAGCTTGCTACCCTGGCAGGGCCTTATTATTACTGTTTTTATTTATTTATTTTTCTCTCCCACGTAGCCATCCCTTGCCAGGAGGTGCTGGTAAGCAGGATGAGCGCCAGAGGACGTGGCAGCTTTTCTCGGGAGAGGTTTCTGTTAGAAAGAATCGGCTACCCAGTCTTGTTCTGAAGAGGTGGCTGGAAAATCAATTGGAACATGAATCACAGGGGAGAAGGATAGCATAGTAAATGGGCGGTCCCGCCAGGTCACCTCTCCGTTGTTCCTCAAAGGCCAGTGTGAAGCCAGCCCTTCCACAGACGAGTGAATGAAATAGGTGTATTTACTGTTGCTGGGTTGTTGTTGTTTTGAGACAAGGTCTCCGTTAGTGCAAGCTGGCTTTGTACTTGCTGTGTTCCCAGACTGACCTCAGACTCGTAATCCCCCTGCTTCAGCCTTCGGTGTGCTGAGACTACAGGTGTCCGTGACCATGTCTTGCTGAACTGTTGCTTTGTAAGGTTTCTGGACCTGAAGCTTCAGGATGGCTGGTGTGCTGTTTTCCGGTGTGCAAGGCAGTCTGGTTCTGTGTGGGATACCTCAGTTCTCCGTCAATCTTTTATGTCTAGCTGTTGCTGGCTTCCTTCTGGTCCTGGTCCTCCATCTCTTTTCCTCCTGTTTCCTCTCTTGGGTCCAGTCATAGTTGGGGGCACTGTTGTGATAAAACCCCATGACCAAGTAAACGTGGGGAGCAAAGGGTTTGTTTGGCTTACACTTCGACATCACTGTTCATCATTGAAGGAAATAGGCAGGAACCTGGAGGCAGGAGCTGATGATGCAGTGGAGGGGTGCTGCTTACTGGCTTGCTCAGTCTGCTTTTTCATGGGATTCAGGACCACCAGCCCAGGGATGGCACCATCCGTGACGGGCTGGCTTCTCTCCCATGAATCACTAATTAAGAAAGTGCTTTACAGGCATGCTTACAGCCCAGTCTTACACAGGCATTTTCTTATCTGAAGTTTCCTTCTCTCAGACTTTAGCTTGTGTCAAGCTGGCATAGAAGTGTCCAGCTCAGGACCCCTTCAGGCTAGTCTGGAGTAATTTTTTTTCTTTTTTAAATGAGAGGGTCTTGTAGCCCCATTTGGCCTCAAACTCGTGATGTAGCTAAAGCTGGTCCCAAACTTTTGATTTTTCTGCAGTCATCTCCCAAGTACTGGGATCTCAGGTGGGTGTCACCATTCCTGGCTCTGGACTGACTCTTTATAGCTCACTGCTGTTTCTTGCAAGGCCCTAGACAGCCACTTTCTAGTGTCCCCTTTCAACCGTACGGCCCACTCAGGCAGTTGTGCTCTAGTCCCAGACCATATGCTGGACTTTCATGTCTGGAATCTTCCCCGATCCTCTTTCTCCCTGGCACCCTTTTTCTTATTCAAAGCCTAGGGTCGGTCTGTCTGTCTTTCTTTCTTTCTTTCTTTCTTTCTTTCTTTCTTTCTTTCTTTCTTTCTTTCTTTCTTTTTTTTTGTTGTTGTTGTTTTGAGACAGGGTTTCTCTGTAGCTTTGGAGCCTGTCCTGTCACTCACTCTGTAGACTAGGCTGGCCTTGAACTCACAGAGATTCGCCTGCCCCTGCCTCCCCAGTGCTGGGATTAAACGCGTGTGCCACCACCGCCAGGCTTCATAGCCTGGTTTTAAAGCCGCCTCTGCGGTTGCCAGGCACGGCATTCCCACAACTCAGTGAACTTGCCTTTGTGATTGGCAGTGATTCGGTTATAGATGACTGACTTATTCTTGATTGGTCTGAAAGCCCATACAGGGCATGATTCTAATGGACTCATTTTTAAATTTTCAGTTTCCAGTATAATGCCTAGAAGGGAGGCAGGGTTAGGTCTATTGAACCAGAAATTTTTCTTTGAGAGATAAGAGTCTCAGGGAGCCTAAGTTGGCTCCAAATTAACCATGCACTAAAGATGACCTTGAACTTGATGGTCCTCTTATTTCCAGGTGGCAAGTTCTGGGATTATAGGTGTGTGCCTCCTCACCCAGTTTGTGGAGGCTGGGAATTGAACCCATGACTGTGTGCACAGTAGGCAAGTGCTCTACCAGCTAAACCATAGATCCCTGGTCTTGGATTAGATTTTTAAAGCCAGCTAGTATTTATTTAGCTTCTGTCACATAGATGCTATGCTTTGTGATGTGGAGCATGAAGTTTTTTTCCTGTTGAAATCCCAAGGAAATTCTCCTTGAGCATAGAGGAAGGAAACAATAAGGTCTTCTGATTTGAAGCCCTATGGAGGACCATAGTGCAAGCATCACATCCAGTGCTAGGGTACACAACAGGCACGTGTATCCCCTCGTACTTTCTCTCCCGGAGCCCCGCCTTTTGGAGAGGAACACAGCCTGAGAAAAGGCTCAAGAGCCCCAGGCTGCCTGCTCCAGAAGTAGCCCCACTACCTTAGACCAATAGGTGGACGCACTGGTCATCCTTTGGCATAGGATGGAGGCAATGGCTGGTTTTCACTTTGCAGTCTGGCTATAGCTGGCTGACAGGCCCTCCCAGGCGAGCCTGCCACCTGTTCCCCCAGTTTATCCGTCCACTAGCTGGTCAGCAGCGATAACCTGGGAGCAGCTCAGCGTCTGAAACCTTCTGCCAAGAAGTAGAGGTGTGCTGCCGTCCCTGTCCCCTGGGTGGGCTCTTTGCTTTCTCTAGAGCCCATGTTTCCTTCAGTTCCCAGGCCGCCACAGCCTTCCTCAGCATCTATCTCCCGTGGTGCAGCACTTCCTTCTGTCTCTATTATTAGCTTCCTTAGCTTTACCATTCAGTTCCTCAACTCTCCCTGTTCCTTTCCTCCTCCCACTTCAGCCGTTCAACTCCCTTCACCTCTCGTGAGCCACCGTAGTGCTCCCTGCCTGCTGGAACCTTCTCTTTTCTTTGTTAATGCAGAGTAATTTTGTTTCTCCTTCACTGTATCATACGTTCATCCACAGCCCCCAAATAGACACCATCAACCCCTGTCTCATCTTGTCTGGCCAGTAAACCTTCAAAGCAGAAGCTGCCAACGTGGGTTTTTCCAAAGCGTGCCTCTGCAGCACTCTGGGGGCTTCTGTCCCAGCGCCCACTAACTTTTCTTGTCCCTTCTGCATTTGGGAGGTTCTGCCTCAGTTATACTCCTTTCCCAAGCGACGTCATCCCTCCTTCGGTGTTTATTTCATAATCTATTGTTTTCTCTTTCCCGACGAACCTCCTCTTTTATGGGAGCACACCAGTTTTCCTGTTCATTAAAGGTTATCTTTGATGGCTGGATGTCGATAAGTGGACATAATTGGGAGCATTGTGTATCAAGTGTGCCTTTCAGAAATAAAGAATACAGGTTTAGGGGCAACTTATAATACCGTAATAATTCTAAATTTACCATAATTGAGTAAAGTTCATGTGACATTTAGAGTGACAGTTGTCTTGGCAGCTGACTTTGTCATGTGACTTTTTCTTGGTTTGGGTGCGAACCCAGTTTAACTGCTGCTGTACCTGTCTTCCAAATAATAGTTCTAGGAACTAATTGTAATATTCAGAACTAATCATTTCTAGGTGTTCAAAAATGTTGTTTTTGTTTGTTTGTTTTTGGCTTTTTGTTTTGTTTTGTTTTGTTTTTTTTTGTTTTTTGTTCATTTGAGACAGGGTTTTTCAGTAACCATGGAGCCAGTCCTGGAACTTGTTCTGTAGACTATTCTGGCCTCAAACTCACAGAGTTCCACCTGCTCCTGCCTCCCGAATGCTGGGATTAAAGGAGTGGGCTACCTCTGCCTGGTTTTATTTTAAGACAAGGAGGTGTTACTGTGTATCCCTGGCTAGTCTGGGACTTGATATGTATGTAGCCCGGCTGCATTCTTCCTGCCTCTGCAGCCTAAATGTTTTAGGATTATAGGCAGGCACCACAAATCCCTGCTTTGTATTACTCTTTTACCTCCTGTGCTTGACATCAAATTTAGGACCTTGAACGCGGTGGGAAGATGCTGACCACTGAGCTACACCACTGTCTCTTAGAAATTTTACGATGCTTTACTGTGTGGTATTAGTCTAAGGAACTACGCTTTCTCCTTTTCTAACAAATAATGTGCTGACTGGATTTAAGTAGTGAAACTGCTTTTCTGGAAATCGGCTTCCCTAGCCCCGCTTTTCCTGAGGTGGCCGTGTTCTTTGAGCCTTCGTTACTCATTGTAAGGCTCTCCGAATAGATGGAAAGAGGTGGAGTGAAGTTCTCGAGTCCTTCTACTGCAGCCGTCTGTCATTTCAGGAATGGAAATGGAACAGGGGAGGAGAGTTAGGGAGATGACTTTTAGGATCTGTTTTAAGACCAGGACAGATACGTACAAGTTCTCTCTGGTGAATGAGAAATAATCTCTGACATCACTAAAATGAGTAGATGACTTCTCCTCTGTAGCAGTGCATAGCTTTACACTTTGAAACTTGCCATGGAGGGTTTTTTTTTTTAAAACACTCCTTTGTCGAGTCTACCTATTTTGAATAAAGAATCACTACTGTTTTATTAAAACCACGAATAGTTGGTTTTATGTATTTATTTGCTTACTCTATCTGTCTGTCTATCTATTTTTTTTTTTTTTTTT
>NW_004949097.1:182766-183644 GCF_000317375.1 Microtus ochrogaster
ATTTATTTTTTGGATGCAGGGTATCTCTATGTCATCTTGGCTGTCCTGGAAGTCAAGATGTAGACCAGCCTGGCCTCAAACCTGCAGGGACCATTCTGTCTCTGCCTCCTGAGTGCTGGGATTAAAGGCATGCATCACCAAGCCCAGCCTTGTGTATTTCTTTAAATAGATAGTTGGGTGGGCAGGGATTGAGAGATTTTGTTGTTTTTCGTTATATCTCTCGCTCCTAAGAAGTGATGGAACTAACCAAGAAACGATAATTACATTGGAGTTTTCTCTTTCCAAGGAGAGGGATGCCTCCTTCCCCGGTTATTAAAAAGAGATGGGGAAGGGAAGCCGCTGATTGGGTAGAGCCGTTTTAGCTAGCCTCTGCAGCAACTCTGGAGCAGGCAGGACTCATCGGACTAGACTTGGGAGTCCAGAGCTGTTTGATTTGTAGGGGTAGGAAACTGGGGTTTCAAATAAGACCCCAGAATGTATGCCTATAATTCCATCACTCAGAAGGCAGGAGCAGGCAAGCTAGAGGCCAGATCTACTCAGGTAGTTCCAGAGCAGCCAGGCATAGCGACAGCCTGTTTGAAAAGAAACTGGGGTTTCAGTGTGGTAGCCCATTTACGTCACCTCTCATCAGTCTTAGGGTTTCCTGCCCCAGTGGTGAAGGATGGTCCACAAGCAGCTTCATGACATCTGGCTCATCAGTTCTGACTGCTAAGGGTTTGTAATTACTAGAGTAACAGGATTTAGGCGTTTGCAGCTGAGTTTTGAGGAATTTCAAACCAATGCCCAAACAGCTCAGTTATGTGTGCAAGGTTCCATGGCACAATTGCCCTGTTGGAACAACAACAACATCATCATCATCATCATCATCATCATCATCA